>NC_088879.1:13757911-13863264 GCF_032884065.1 Artemia franciscana | reverse complement strand
GAGAGAGAGAGAGAGAGAGAGAGAGAGAGAGAGAGAGAGAGAGAAAGCGGAAAAAAATCGGCTCGTAGACACGGATGGGACTTATAAACTAATTTATAAATAAATCACTTTACATTCAGTCCCACTACTATAGGCAGAAAGAACTATCTCTTTCAATTTCTTTTTGTATGTATAGAGTGATGGTGACTCATTTATTAAATCAAGTAGTTTATATTTGTTGGCAATCTTAGGAAGTTGATATCTTAAACTTAGTCTTGATCTCTCATTTTTAATAAAAGGAAAAAGAAACTTACTCCTTGCTCTTGATAAATGGCTATGTTTATTTTCAACCAAGAGTTTCATTTTATTGAAAAAATTATCCCTACGTTGGATTTCTAAAAACCATATGCCTATATTAAGGTGAAAAATTTGTTGTAAATGAAGAATATCAAGAAATAAAAATGATGTTTTAATTTCAGATAATTCTTTTGTCTTCCTAGGGTGTGTTAAAAAAAGGTCCAGGATTCTTATTGCCTTGTTTTGGACTATTTGGAGTCTTCGTAAATGTGAATGGAATGTCAGCATCCAAACGGTCGGGCAATATTGAAAATAGCATTCCATTAATGAAAAATATAATTTTCTCATTATTTGGTAAGGAAACAAGAACTTTACTCTATGCAAACAGCCGAGATTCCTGGATACTGTTGCCTCGAGTTTATTAATATGCGCCTTGAAAAACAGAGTTGAGTCAATGTAGATACCTAAATATCTAAATACATCCACTCTTTTTATAGAGAAAGCTCCAATGCTAATAGTTTTAATTAACACACGCTTCACTGCTCTCGAACTTCTCCCAAAAATCACAAATTCCGACTTCTCTAGGTTAGGTATTAGTCGATTAGCATGAAACCAAGAATTTACATTAAAAGCAACAGTTTCGAGGTCCATTTGTAGGTCCTCCTCGTTGCCAGCCTTCAAACTAATTGCTGTGTCGTCTGCAAACAATATTGATAATTCATTGTCCGAAGACATGCATTTTGGAAGGTCATTTATGTATATAAAAAAAAGTAACGGCCCCAATACAGACCCTTGTGGAACCCCTATATTTTCTAAAGGAAAAATATGAGATGATTCCTCTCCAATTTGGACTGTAAAACTTCTTTCTAATAAATAAGATCTGACTAACTCAGGAGCTATTCCACGAATTCCTACATTTTCCAATTTATCAAAAAGATTTGTATGCTCGATTGTATCAAAAGCTTTTTTAATGTCAAAAAATATAGTTGCCGCCATAACTATCATCCATAGCATCTGATAAGAAATTATGTAAAGCAGCTACTGCTTGCTCTTTTGACCTACCACACAAGAAACCAAACTGATTGGGAGAAAAAAATCATTCTTTACCAGAAATGAAGTAAATCTACACTTTATTATTTTTTCAAAAACTTTAGAAACAGGTGATAAAATAGCAATATTATTTGGTAATTATAATTATAATTATTAATATAATATAATTACATATAATATAATTATATAATATAAATTATATAATTATATTATATTATAATTATAATTATTATATAATTATATATAATATAATTATATAAATATAATTATATATTATATATAATATAATTATATATTATATATAATATAATTATAATATAATTGTAATTATTTGGATTATCCTTATCGCCTTTTTTAAACAAAGGTAAAACCTTAGCTACTTTAAGATAAACTGGAAAAAGACCATTTTTCATACAAGAATTAAAAATAAATAAAAGTGGCTGACTAAGTACTTCAGCTAATTCTTTAAATAGAGAAGTCGACATACTGTCACATCCTATCGAAAATCTGTTTTTCAAACTAGTAACAGCTTTTTGAAATTCCAAGAACTGAATAGGGTACATAAAAATAGTCTTATCTAATTTATTTGGAATATATTTTCTATGATTATGTGTCCCATCAGAAATTTGATCCACCAGATCACGTCCAATTTTCCTAAAATGGTTAGCAAATGCTTCTGCTATTACTCTCTCATCCGTTATTTTAACTCCTTCATTAGTTGTAAATGGGATGGAAAATTTCTTGTTTTGACATTATTTATTCTTTCATTTATTATTTTCCATGTTTTCCGCGGTGAATCGCATTCACTAATTTTCTTTTGATAATATTTTGCTTTTGCCTCTCTAAGAACAAAAGTTAACCGATTTTTATATTTTTTAAAGTTTTCAATATTAATTTCATTTGGATACTGCATCTTTACCTTATATAATCTATTTTTTTTCTTTTATACTATTTAATAAGCTTTGAGTAACCCATGGCTTACGAGGTAAATCCTGACTTTTTCTTAATACCAAAGGACATACTCGGTTAAATATTTGGTTAAACTTACTATAAAATAAAGCAATTGACTGATTTTGGTCTTCAATATTTAACAGGTCACTCCAGTCTATATCTCTTATTTTTATTTTCATCTCATCTATTTTTTTCTGGTTAATTACCCTCTTATAACTTTTATTTGGTCTCTTTCCACGCTCCATTCCTAATCCAGGGAAGTCAGAAACAACAACACAATGATCAGACGTATCTTTTAAAATAATATGGGTATCAGAGCAATTTTGTGATGTGAAAATGTTATCAATAAAAGTTGCATGGTTATCACAAATTCTTGACAGTAGTAAGCAAGTAGGTAACAAACCATGCAAAAATGAAATGTTCAAAAATGCCAATCCCTTATTGGATGTCACAGCATTATGACGCATTAAATCAACATTACATAAAATGGATGTTGTTGGGTCAGAGCATCTAGCAATGACTCATATTGTCTTAAAAACTCTTGAAGACTAGACGATGGTGGCCGATATACTACAATTACCAAAAACGTATTTCTTCCATCATTCACTTCTACTACACAACTCTCAAATAGCATCTCAACATTTCAAATCATAAAATCATTACGTAAAGAAGATGTAAAGTTATCTCGTATAAAAATACCTACTCCTTCCCTCCTGATCTTTTTGCGACTAACACCGCAAAATCGATAATTTTCATAATGTTGAAATGTATTATTTTCGTCAAGGAATGTTTCACAAACTCCCAACACATCTGTTGAAGATACTTTAAAAAAATCAAGATATAAAAATAAAGTTAAAAAAAAAATATAATAAATGTAAATATAAGTAAATATATAATATATATATATATATATATATATATATATATATATATATATATATATATATATATATATATATATATATATATATATAAACATCAAGATAAAAAAATAAAGAAGATACTTCAACACATCTGTTGAAGATACTTTAAAAAATTTTTAATTGCAAAAAATTTAGGCTGCTATTTAGTCCTCTACAATTCCAAAATGACATTCGTTTTATATGATTATTTAAAGGTGGAAGACCATGAATACATAAATATTTATTTTTAGGTGCAATATAAGGAACTGACATATCTTGATCTTGACGAAAATTTATGAAAATATTTATTTATGTCAAGAGGATATTTTTCCAGTTCCTCCAGCCTACCAGCAGGGACTTGAAAAATATTCAAATCATCCATAATCTAAATTCAATGATAATTCCGTATCCCATGTCTGTGAGCCAATGTAAAGACAAAAAGAGGAAAGAAAAGTAAAGAAGAAGAGAAAAAAGACGAATATTTCGAAAATAAGAACAATTTTCGAACAATAAGAACACAAAAAACTTTCTTCACTCGTAATTTTGTTACTACCCTTCATTTCATTCAAATTATCCCTTCGCGCGTCCAACCCAACCTTCAAACAAATCAAATACAGAAAATAACTGAAAAAAAGAAAAAGATTTCACTTTTCCATAGAACTTCCAGATCCACCTCTATGAATATCAACTCTATGCGCCGGATATGCGCCAAAACTGAATCCATGAAATCCTTATTTACTTTGTCAACAGTTATTAATAGGTTATCGATAATAAATTTTTGCAAAGTACACCTGTATTTATAAAATAAAGCCGTTTTTAACTTAAAAATACAACGTTTTACAGCTCTTCAACCTGGTAACAAGCCGAAAATACTTGACCCTCTCCATTTCAGTGCCAAAAATAGTTTTGTTTTTCAGGCCCAGGCACTGGTCCATAGAGAACCTCCGAGCTCATAGACATTTTTTATAATTTAGAAAGAGAGAAAGATTCCTTTATTAGGACTTTATCAACTAGGACTGTGTTTTGGGACGTGTGCCAACTTCGTCGGAGCCAGAGGAAACCGTAGCTAGAACACGCAAGTTACTGAAGCAAGCCAAAGGCTCTCTCCATCTTAGTGCCAAAAAAAAAAACAGTTCTTTTTTAGGTCCCAGCCTATTGAAAAACTCCGAATTTTCTATGCTATGAAAATCCCTTTGGATACGGTAAAAATGATATGCTTCCTAGGTTTTAAGTTTTCTCGTGGTTACCGATAGTATAGCAGTTAAATTAGCAAAACAGAATTGTTCTTACGAATAAAAATTCCAATATCTGATTGAGGATCAACTCCAGGTAATCACTCTTGAATTTGTTGCAGCTCGTGATGAATATCGTCTGAGAACAGAATTGCTTGAACGTGAACTGAACGACCTTCGTGTCCGTCAAGATGAGCTACAGGGAGCAGCAAATCAAGCACGGAGTCTGAAGGATGAAGTTGACATCCTTCGTGAGGCAGCTGGAAGACTGGAAAAGGCAGAGGCTACTGTTGAAGGGCTGAGGAAGAAACTGGAAGAATGTAGCGAATTGAGGAGTCAAATGAAGGCCTTGGAGGATAAAAATACCGAATATTTGCACAGAAATATGGGTCTTGAAGAGGCAAGTCATGTTACAGTTTCCAGAGCTTTTAAGGGCTTCGGGTACCGAGTACTGATGCCGAGTAGAGGAAACAAGAAAATGTGACTGTGCTAATTGGTTAAGTGCAAATTTGCGAAACCATATATATCTTAGAAAATTACGACGAATTAGGATTTGGTATTAGCAATGATAAACTCCACATACAGTTATACAGTCTTTGGTTGTAGCGACCCCCAAATAATAAGAAAAAAAATGTGAAAAATCCGCTAAAAATAAGTTAAAAAAGCAACAGCACGAAACATTATTTTTGGGACTTTAACTTTAGTCTCACAAATTCTGATTTTAGCTTATGCAATGGTGCTGGAACACAACCTGAAAATTTACAGAACTGATCAAAACTACGAAAGTAGTTATTCGTATGACTACTTTCTGGTGTCTTGTTGGATATAAATATTTTTCTTAGCACCATTTTTCGTCTTTCTATCCAATTTTAAAATAATATCATGATTATCTGCATCTTCTTGAAGTTTAACATTAATTTCAGATACAAATTGGAATTTGAGAAAAAGGTCTATTGCATTAGAATAAGCTACTGTTTTTGAGTTTCTGACTATTTCTATTCGCTTTATATTATTTATTTATATTATTTTCTTATTTATTATTATTATTATCTTTTTATTATTATCTTTATATTATTTATATTTTCTATTCGTGTTAGTTCTAGCACTATCTCTCTCCATACCTAACTTCACTTAATGGACTATTTTCACTTCTTTTGACTCAAGGTCGTTCAGGGACTATTCTTGAAATGGTCTTAATTTGTTAAATATTGATACGGCAAGCTGTCTCATATGTCAGGAATTCAACAAATTGGCTCAGGCCTTTGACGCTAGCTTTGTTTTATCGCTTTGGATATGATTTACCATATTTTGCCTGTTTGATTGTTCTAAACTCAATATGTTAGTCTGAGTAATAAGAAGGAGTGGTATTTTTATATCAGTTTGTGCGTTAATACCACCATTAAAGGATTTCTGCATTAGAGAAGAAAATATGAAAATACTGCCAACAGAAGTTAAAATATTTCAGTTAATGTTGGTGAAGACTGTCCGTTTTTGACGGACTATATGAATTTTGTCAATTATCTGTGGGTGGATCAGTAGCAGGAGCAGTGAAGCTTAATAAACAATCAAAATAAAATCATTTTACCCTTGGCCCCATAATAGGTATAATTTATTGACGTTTCTGGCCTCTCTTGCGCCTGCGTCAAAATCTTGATTAGCACCCCCTCCCCTCTATTCTGAAAATTTCAGGGCAAATGTCAACAACATTTTTCATTTATTTCATTTATTTATTTCATTTCATTTATTAATTTATTTAAATCTGACATTTCTTACTTTAGAATCTAATAAATTATTAATTACTTTGACATCCTGTAAAATAAGAACAGGTTTAAATACAAAATAAAAAAAAAAAAATTAAGATTAAATAAATTCAGTCTGTTTGCTTTTATTTTCTAGGAATAGTGATGAAGATATGGGGAAAATGAAAATTTCGGATTCAATCTGCTTATACTTACTGCCAATTGCGCCCTCTACTTTACTTTAATAAAAATGTAATTTTAAAAATTACTATATGATTATAACCGTTGTAATATTATTTGAAATTTCACACCCTTAAAATATCTGAGCACGAAACAAGCGCCCCCTGTATCCCCCTTAAAACCGCCTCTGGAATAATCAGGCTTAAAAATCACGATTCTCTAGGAATTTTTTCTGGTTCTTTAAAAAATATGAAAGCAAACCAAAATAAAAGGGAAGTTGCACTTTATTAAGCTGTCTGGTGCTATATATTTTTAGATTGTTTTTTCGCGGATTTTTCACTTTTTTTTATCTTGGCCGCCTTGCCACATTCAAAACAAAATAATCGCATATGGAGGTATCCTTTTAATTAAAAATTTAATGTTTCTTCTTAGCCTATTCAAAAAATTGGATTTTGTTTTCATTCATTTCATTTCATTTTTCAAATCAGGGTTTTCATTTCAGATTTCAAATCACATTTTATTTTCATTGTCCTTTATACATTAATTATCAGGAGTAATTAAAATCGTAATGTTGTTGCCCCAAACTAAACACACTAATTAGATATACACATTTCGTAAAATGCATTTCATTTCTACCAAAGTTGATTTCTAAGAATTTTTGAGCTTTTTGATTACAATCTGAGGCTAATGTAGCCCTTATTTCTAAATGTTATCTACTTGCGCATACTGTGATAAAATAGGAGAACCCTGACATTAAAAATGAAGGCAAACTTGGAAAAATACAAATTAATTATTGGAAATGGGAACTTCCTGGGAGGGTGTAAAGAGGGAGGCTTTAAATAGATTAGGTTGGAGGAGGAGCGTGCGTAGCTGTGTTGGCCTCAGGCGGCTTGGTGCTACAGTGAGTTATTAGTAGTAGTAGTAGTAGTAGTAGTAGTACTGTATGTATAAGCTTTTATTAAAAATGTTTTTTTTTTCAGCTCAGTTGATTGGGATAATTTCACATCACCGCTTTTGAACGTTAAGTTTTTCTCTTTATTAACGTTAAAACTTCAATGCTTTACATAACGTCTTTCAAACATCGATGAATAACGGCTTAATGTAAAATATCCCCTTTTTAAGAAATAACGCCTTTACATGCCTTTACATTACAACGACTTCAAAACAGCTATAATGTGATGGAGAAGTGGAGTCGTGAGACTCGCTCGATCCTTGGTTATTTCGGCTTAGAAATTAGAAGCTGATGGCGTCACTCATGAAAATTATGATCTTTTTTCGATTCGTTCAAGCATTGCAAAACGAGGATCGGGCTTTCGGATTGTTTAAATCAAAGTGTTTCTTTTTTCAGTTTTTCTTCCTACTTATTAATGATTCCCCCTACCTCTGGATTTATAAAAATATATGTCTTGGGTATTTCATTGAAAAATGCTTTTTCGGGTGTTTTCATTGAAAAAAAAAACATTTACTTCCCCTAAATATAGGAGAATAATTTTGGTAGGTTGGTTTTGTAAAATGCTTTTAAAACTATGGATAACTACAATTCAAACTAGACCTACGTTGCCTGGGCAACGTGAAGTGTTGCGGCAACCTTTGTCCGGCTTTGCCGATTAAAGTGTTGCGAGAGCAACACTTTGGTTTTGTTTCTTCGCTATCGGTTAAATGCTGAAGTTGTCAGCCTATCGAAGCTTTTAAAACAGTATGTTCAAAGAAGAACGCAATCAGTAATCACATGATCACACCCCAGCGTTGAAAAAACAACAACAAAAGAATATTGAAAGAAAGGACTAAATTGACTTTGCAGCCAGTTGAACATTATCTTTTTCAATCGTAGACATCGTAACGGATGAAAACTAGGAACAATATCTTGTATAATCTAGTTGGTATTAATTATAAAACTATCCGGAGCTTTTCAGGATCAAAATACCATAGATGACATTCTATTAATTATTACGAAACTACCTCATTGTTTTGTATTATCGTTTGTACCCGTTGCGTAACATCTTAATTCTAGGTTACAGTGATTGATAGACCATCGATATGAACTTTTTTACCGACAGATTTACAGGGATCGAATACAATGTGCACCAATTTGGACAAATTTCTAGCCTAAAGTGAACCGATTTTTACTTACAAGTCCCTCTCCCGAGATAGACATCAAGTTCAACCGGAAACAAATAATGGGTACACCAACAAGCAAAAGTTGCAAACTCCTCATCTCTGAAAATGATTGTAACCTAACAGCCGATTATTACTTACTAGGCCCCTAAATGTCACTTTGCAGCCGGTTGAACTTTATCCTTTTCAATCGTAGACATCGTGACGAATGGAAACTTGGAACATTATCTTATGTAATCTAGTTGGTATTATAAAGCTATCTGTAACTTTTCAGGATCAAAATACCATCAGGGACCCATAAATTTCCTGTAATGACTCGCCATCCAGGATCGCTTATTATTGGATGGCGAGTCATTACAGGAAATTTATGGGTCCCTGATTCCATAGATGTGTACCAATTTGCACAAATTTGTAGCCCCTCGTGAGCCTCCTCTAGCAACCGATTCTTACTTACAAGTCCCTCTCCCGGGATATACATCCAAGTTCACCGGAAACAAATAATGGGTACACCAACTAGCAAAAGTTCCAAACCCCTTGTCGCTGAAGTCATTGTAGCCTAACAGCCGATTATTACTTACAACTCCCCTACATGTCTTACAATCGGGAACCAAGTTGTTCTTACCATCAATTACACCAGAAACAGATAATAGGTACACCAATCAGCAAAAGTTGCAAACCTCTCATTGCCAAAGATGATTATAAGCTAATAATCGACTGTTGCTTGGAAGTCCCCTACATATCTCACAATTGGTATCGGCCTATTTTTGGTTCAAGTGTGTACCTTACCACTGAAGTTGTCAACCCCTTGAAACTTTCAAACTGGTGTATGTCATGAAGGAATTTTTGTAACAAAAAATGGATGACATATACTTTGATCAGCTCATCAAGGTCTATCGATTGTCATTGAAAAAAAATTCTATCTGTCTTAGTTCAAAAGTTGACTTTTTTGCCGGAGGCCAACTTTCTAACACCACCACTTAGAAAGGAGCAAAGGATAAGCTCTAATTTCTTTAGCAATGAGAGAACTTTTAAAGTTTAAGAGGTATATCTGATACCATTTCTCTATTGCAATCCCAAGTAGAAAAAAAAGAATGGTAAAGTCAGCTGAAATCACGAACAGAAATGGCTAGAAACAATAGATGGCAGCACTTTCGGACCCGTGGGAAAATCGCACTTTTTTGTTTCTGTAAATTTTTCTATTTATCACTCAAAGAAGATATATTGGCTGTGGGGCCGGGGAACTACCGCATATATTTAACACTTATAGATTTTAGTCCATCTTCAATTTGAAACTGGTGCCTGCCTGCTTGCCTGCTAGAACGGAGCTTTCCACTCGAAAGCAGAAACATGGTTTGATGAAACGAAAGCTTGGCTGCACAACTTCAGATACTCCTCTCTGACATAGGCTATATAACTCCACTTCACTTCGCATACCATAGGCTCTGGCTCGAGGACAAGCAAAAACCATCCTTTTTGGCCCCAGGCAAGAGTTCTACGGAGCTTTCCAAAATGTAATGTCATATTCATCAATCCGGCCTGAGGTCCACACTTTCCGTAAAAACCGCACAGGTTAGACCCTTACCAGTTTCCAGGAATAAGCTGAGATCGGCGGCATAGGAAAAAAAAAAAAAAAAAAAAAAAAACCGGGACAAAACCAAAGTGTTGCTCTCGCAACACAATGACTGTTTGGATGATTGTGTCATATATATTAAATGTGTAAAGAGTAATGTATGTTTTTGGTTTGACTGGACGTATAACCTTTAATTAGAAAAGCCGGTTATTCTTCTTTTAGAATGGCGACACTAAGTGTCTGTTTAATTTCGATATTTATGAGTATTTCAACTTCCTGCTCAATGAACTATAAATGCCCATTCAATTCTGATGGGTTTTTTTTTTATGTATATTGAATACTATTTGTACTATTGGAGGTGTCATTGGAGAAGTTTCTTTTTTTTCTCTTTGTGATTTGATTCCTCTACCTCCTCCACAAACAAGCTTTACTTTTCATCGGAGGTAGTAAAATGTTTTTAGAGGTAAAAGGCTGTAAGAGGTAAGTCACAAGGGATCTATGTTTTCATCCTCTAGGACCTTCACCAAAGTTGATTAACGAACTTTTTAATGGCTTAGGTCATATTTAGCAGAATTGTCTAGAAAAGAAATAATTGTGTATTTACCTTCCCTGTTTCAATTAGGAGATTCGGAAATCCTCCACTTGGAAGAACCAACTTGAAGCCCACAGGAAGCAACTATCTGAGCTGCAAATAAAGCTTAATGAAGAAACGAAGCATGTTGATAAGCTTGAGTACGAAGGGAGAAGGCTCCAGGAAAAGTTGGCTGCTTTATCCCTTGAAAAAGAAGTAAGTCTTCTCCTCTAAAGTGTAAATATAAAATAATCACATATTTATCTCCTCTATTGTATTAGAAGATTCGTTATAGGTAAATATTACATTAGAAGATTAAATATTAATTTATTAGAAATTATATTAGATTAATTTATTAGATTATTAGAAGATTATTATTAGAAGATTATTAGAAGATTTATTAGATTAATTTATTAATTTATTAGAAATTATAATAATTATATTAGAAGATTAAATATTATGTTAGAAGATTCTATTCAGCAAGTGCCCAGGAGTTTATTTTTTGAATGATGGGTAGTATAGAAAGACGAAAAAATAATTAATTTATTGAGATATTAATAATTAGAAAAATCGAATGTAATATATCTCAAAACTAAAATTAAAATATCGAAAAATGGTTTACATTTTGAAAAAACAGCGAGCTTTGCAAAAAAGTAACAAAAGACTTTTAGAAAATAATAATAATAAAGTTTCGACTATTTCGGCTTCACTTAAGGAAACCTTTATGAAAGGGTGAAAAAAAAAACTCGTAAATTAATTAACATATACATAAAAAATAAGATTAAAAACAAATGCTATACAAAAAATAAGATTAAAAACAAAAAGAAACTCATATTTCATAAACTATAGTTGTTGTTTTCAAATAAGTCTAAAATGATAATCCACTCAACAAAATACATGGTAGAATGATTGCTATGTACTATTATGTTAGCTGCCATCTATACCTCTAAGTGTTGTTTCATTTTGCTGGAATCTCGTGTCAGAAGATGACTCAGTCCTGCATAGTAGTATATAGCGGTCGCTGAAAACGGCGCTGAGAAAACGTAGTATAATTTTGTCGGAGAACGACCAATAACTCATACTTCAATTGAAATTTCGTCATTTTTAAGAGCTCAAAAAGTACTTAAATTTGAATTTGCAGTAGAAGCGATTATTATATTCGTAAAGAACATAAAAAAAAGCATCGAGTGGTATGTTCACTTTATTGGTAAGTCAGTTATAAACTGTCATAATATTTTGAAAATTCGTCATTTTTAGGAGCTCAAAAAGTTCTTAAATTTGAATTTACGGTAGAAGCGATTATTATAGTCGTAAAGAACATAAAAAAAAAGACATCGAGTGGTATATTCACTTTATTGGTAAGCCTGTTATATGAACTGCTATAATTTTACCGTGTTTTGTTGTGTCCTTTTTGTTGTGTCCTTTCTGTTTCTGGTTTGTGATTTTTATATATTTTTCTCATCTTTTATATACGTGTTAATTTGTTAACGTTAGTTTTAGTTTTTTCTTCCTTTTCTGTGTTGATAAAGGCTTTCGGCTTTAAAGCTGAAATATTATGACTTTTACTTTTATTTGTACAAAAAGTCGTGTTTCTTATTTGTAAAGTTGACTGTCTTATTGAAAGTTTTACCAGTTTCTCAATATCTTTATTTCATTTCAATTGTAGCTATCAACTATAAAAACAATCGTGTGACTTTTTAGAATGGATTCTTGAAACAAACCCGGTAAGCATGTCTGAATAGATCTGCTTCTAGTTTCATTTATAGTACGTAAACAATTGTTCTTTCTATAAAGATGGGAGTGGCGGTTGCTCAGTCCCTTAGTGGTGACTTGTAAATGTTGAACTTTTATTCCAGAGGCTGTTGAATGAGCGAGACAAACTTCGCGAGGTCAATGAAGAATTGGAATTGAAGCTGGCCTCCGTAAAAACACCAACCTCTCAGCTAGATGTCTCTTCAACCTCAATGCCTTCACCATCTGAAGTGCTGCAAATTCTACCCCCTGACGTCAAGTAAGCTGATCAGCTTCAGTTGTTTAGGATTCTGATCTAATTCTAAGCTTCAGTTTAATAATAAACAATTCAGCTAAATTAAATAAATAAATTAAATAGACTTCAATCTCAATTCAACAAATACATAATGGTCATTTGTGCTAATTTGATGAATTGAAACACAGAGATGAGTCCTTGATCTGAAGAAATAATAGATGTTCTGAGATAATCTGAGATGTTCTCAGATGATGTTCATAGATGTTCTCTCATATCATAGATGTTCTCAGATAAAGAATATCTGGAACAGTCTCCATGAATTGTACCTCCCCTCCTCATGGGAAATTCCTCCGTGAAAATTTGATCCAACGTAACGTACACCCGCCGTCAAGTTTCCTCCAGACAGTTCCATCCTCGCTGAAAATCCCTCCCTCTAAAGTTTCTTGCGGACGATTCAGCCTGAAAAATGATCCTTATCATACTTTCATTTGAAAAAGACTTAAATATCTATTCAGTTTCTTGATCACTCTGGAAATGCCTCCTTTTATATAATTTTTTTCCGGAAATCAAAACACGTGCAAAATAGCCCCCGGATAGTTCCCTCGGAACATTTCCACACGCAAATTTAAGTTTGCAAAGATAATGTACGACAATTAACAAGAATTTTGTATAAGAATTCTGTCAAATTCCCTCAGTGTAAAATTTTCCCTGGAATATTCTCCCCCCTCTCTGAAAATTTCTCTCCCCAAGGATGATTCTTCAAACGGAAATCCACCCCAAGCACAAAATTCCCCCGTCTCAAAAAAGTCTATATTCTTACTAATAACACATACCACAGAGTAAGAAGCAAGAATGGGCGAATTTCATAACTAATTACACAAAGTTGACTTTATTTCCAAGGATACTTAAAAAGGAGAATGTAATTATACACGGCATGGTTGTTATTATTGCAAAATTAGAAGAAAAAGCAAACAAAACTTAAT
Organism: Artemia franciscana; assembly: GCF_032884065.1. Taxonomy (NCBI): domain Eukaryota; kingdom Metazoa; phylum Arthropoda; class Branchiopoda; order Anostraca; family Artemiidae; genus Artemia; species Artemia franciscana. The sequence continues at coordinate 13,849,708 of NC_088879.1, read as the reverse complement.
ATACACTCTTTAGAGCTGTAGAATAGTATTTCGCCCTCCTTCCCCCAAACACAAAGTTCCAAGTATTACGAATAAGAGAAGCCCTGTATAGTCCCTTTAGTACAGGGAAAGCCTTGGGTATAAGAAGGCCTGCCTACCTACCTACATGCCTATGAGATGTAGAAATTTTTTTTTAGAAGGGTAGGGCACACTCGTGTTTTGCTCCTGAGGAAATGGTATTTACGTCCTTTAGTCTTTCACGTGACGAAAGGGTGATATGCTCAAATGTTTTTATATCTTTAAGAAAAATTATTTTGTATATGGGCCTCTATTTCCATGAATAGTTATACGATTTATTATATGACAAGAACAGAAAAAAAAGAACGTAGTGTCCGTTCTTTATATGACGATTTTTTATATGACAAGCACTGAAAGAAAAAAAAGAACGTAGTGTCCGTTCTTTATATGACGATTTTTGACGATTTTTTTATATGACAAGCACTGAAAGAAAAAAAAAGAACGTAGTGTCCGTTCTTTATATGACAATTTTCGACGATTTTTTATATGACAAGCACCGAAAGAAAAAAAAAAACGTAGCCTCCGTTCTTTATATGACAATTTTTGACGATTTATTATATGACAAACACTGAAAGAAGAAAAGAACGTAGTGTCCGTTCTTTATATGACAATTTTTGACGATTTTTTATATGACAAGCACTGAAAGAAAAAAAAGAACGTAGTGTCCGTTCTTTATATGACAATTTTTGACGATTTTCTTGTATGGCAAGCACTGAAAGAAAAAAAAAAGAACGTAGTGTCCGTTCTTTGTCCGTAGTGTCCAGTTCTAGACTGATTTTGCTTGATATAACATTTTACAGATATTAACTGATTGAGTTATAATTGATATAGCCCGAAAGATCAATCACAGGTTGTAATGTTAACTAAATGTTAACTACTTCATCCTCTTTCCTGATTTTTTAAATAAAAGGTAAAGGATGTGGCACTAGACCCTTAAGGTCCGAACCGACGGTGCTGTTCGCCGTCTCAAGGCCCTTCAGCCAGGAAGTGCAATGGGGGGATGAGGGCCAGTCATCCTGTGCTTTTGCACACCCTTCCTGTTTACCTTCCCCAAATTTCTTTAGGTCTGACTAACGTCTGTGTAACGTTGAAAACACTAGACCCTTAAGGTCCGAACCGACGGTGCTGTTCGCCGTCTCAAGGCCCTTCAGCCAGGAAGTGCAATGGGGGGATGAGGGCCAGTCATCCTGTGCTTTTGCACACCCTTCCTGTTTACCTTCCCCAAATTTCTTTAGGTCTGACTAACGTCTGTGTAATGTTGAAAACAGAGAAATATTCAAGTCACAGGATTTCAAGTTAGTAATCGCATTTAACAGCCAGCAACTAAGCCTGACTTACTTGACTGATTCGCTGATCGAGTTCTCTAAGTTTGCTGCTTTTGCTAAAAACTTTGAAAAGTAAAGACTGCTGAGATTTGTATTGGATGTTCTTCTTATTTTGGAGGGGGGTCAATATGTTGCTTATGTATTTTCGGGGTCAAGATGTTGCATATGTGCACGACTGGTTGATTCTTTAGGGAAGGAGAGGGGTTTTCGTGCCTAAGTAGTGTATTTTAGGTAAACATTTTTCCTGGGAGAACTCCCCTTAATGCGAAATTGGTATTGAAAGTTGTATGCGCGTGTGGCTCTTTTAGATTTATTTTTATTTTCAAGATGCAAAAATCGTATTTTGTACGTATTTTTTTTCCCCGAAGAATCCCTCATAATATGAAACTACCATTTTAAGCTGTATACCCCTGTGAAACTTTTAAATTTTGTTTTGCTCTTGAAGAGCACATTTCATGGAATAAATGTGAGTAAGAAAACAGGGATCCTCAACCTTAGCTTCTCCCCCTACTCTTCACAACGGATTTCTGGGTGTGATCCTGATGCCATGTTTTTTATCACTATCACTCTGTGATTATTGTGACTAAAAAAATAATATGGCTGTACAGACATGGAATATATAAACGACACGAGTAGTCCAAGCGCAGGAAATATAATTTCTTTGGAAGGAAGGGAGCGGGGTTAATTTGTCAAAAAAAAGGAAATGTGTGATCTAATTAAAAACTATAGAAAATTTTGCGATAATAGTAAAAATCGTGATATTTTGATTAAAAAACAGTTAGTACTTCTCAAGAAGGCAACTGACTGCAAAAATTTGGTTGAGGAACTGATAAACTAAAAGAAAAGTGCTCTTAATATGAGAAATAAACCTAGTTTCCATTCCAACGGTCTATTGGTGTTTAATTTTTCTTTCTTCTTCTTCTTGTTTCAATTGTTATGGAGACGCTTTGGCATGATTTTGTCACTGGAACCAAGCTCAGGGCCCTGCATTTAGTCGCTCCATTAGGGCTTAAGTCAGTTTTGTCATTATTTTCTATATGAATGTGTTACAAACTTGTTAAATTTGTATTCTTGGATGCTCCCCCTCCCAGTCATTATGTGTTGGAAAGGTAGCGTATATTTTTTATTTCTAGGGAGAAAATAGTCCAACTAGAACATGAAAATGATGTTTGTTTTTTGTTTTTTTAGTTCCTTTTTTCATCTTTTAATGCGCTGCCAGTAGATCAATTATCAAATATGTCAAACATCAGAATTTAATTTGAAAAATAAACTCAGTTCTAATATTGAAAAAAAATTATTCTGTATATTCGTAAGTCTCAGCTAAATAATTTGCTAGACCCCGCTGCCTTTTCATCAATAACTATAGTGAAATTAAAGTATTTTGAGCATTTGTTTCTAGTAGTCAATTGGTCTATACACAAGTCTTGAGCTTTCTTTTCTATATAAATTTCTTATGAACATCTTGTTAAAGTTCTATTCTTGGAGGTCCCTCCTCCTCCCTCCAGTCATAGTGTCTCATAAAAATGGAAAGTTAACGTATATTTTTTTCTTTCTAGGGAGAAAATTGTCCGATTGGAGCATGAAAATAAGCGCTTGCGCGAAAATCAATTTGAAAGTTCGAAGATTGAAGAAATGGAGCTGACAATCGAAAGCCTTCGTGATCGGGAACAGGAGCTAAGTAGTGAAAATAGGTCCGTTAAAGTTGTCGATTCCCAATTTACCCAGCTTTCATCTTCATCATGTCGCAAAGAGCATGAAATGTTTAGGTCTATGCCTTTTCTTCCTGATGAGCTGAATGATTTTAGGTTAAAGCGCTCTCAAACTTGTGGGCTTGGATGGTATGCTACTACTGATTTTGGGTATAGTCTGCCCATGAAGTGTGGTAGGCGCTATTCTAAACCGAGTACAGACAGTGGGTGTCATTCCCCATATGGCACATCCAACGCCACTTCTGAATTTGATTCGCCCTCTCGCGATCAGGTTTATGAAACCGTTTCTGATAAGTCGTGGCACATTGATGTAGCAAGTATTGATTGCCCATGTCTTGAGTCTGATGATGAGGAACTTATATTGTTAGATATCCTTTCCTCCCCTCCCAGGGCAAGAACTGAGTCGATATCCTCTTATGGTGAAAATGATCGATCTTTGTCAGTAATAGAGTTGTCAAACCCACTTAAAAGTATGGATCCACCTATTCAGTGTGAATCAAAACGAAAAGAACTAGTGCATGTTAACTCATTTAATTCTTTCTTAAACAGAAATATCCCTGATATTAACAAAGTCCGAAGCTTGCCAAATCTAAAACTCCCCCACCCTCCTAACCTGAAATTACTTCCCGCTTATCAATGTTTGCAAGAAATACCATTTGCAGATGATAGCGAAGCCCACAATCCTATAGAAGTGATTGTAATTACTAACAAAATGCAAAGAGATTTTTCAGATGACTCAATGGTCGGTCAGCTCACATCAAATGATCACATAATTCAAAGATGCGATTTTTCTGGTTCTGGTATAGAATTGAAACCCATACCTGAAAACAATCACTATGAAGAAATTCCTAAAAAAGCTTTTCAATTGGAAAGTCACCAGCTCTTAGATAATGATCATAAACTCGTAGATAATGATATTGATACTGATTATAATATCCGTTTGGTACAATCAGAAATAGACGAAGGTAGCATTTATACAAGTTTGGTTTCGCGGCCACATACTGGTCTCGGTAATCTCAAAAAATTGAAAAAAAAGAATAAACTGAAACGTGCATTGTCTGCTACAACAAGTTTTTTCTTTTCTATTTGTGGTCCTTAAAAATTTGGTTTTATCTTTTTTTTTTGTTTTTAATACCAAGGACATCAAACTAAAATCTTATCCTCGGACCCATCTTAGGTCTATTCACACTTTTTTATAACATTTTCTTCCTATTTTTTAAGATACGACTGTGTAAGTTTACGCTAGTTTAAAAGTTAGGTTTTATCTTCACTGTCCTTGGTACGTTAAATTTTTCGTATTAAGCTCATGTAATCATTAAATAATTCCAAAATTTGCTCAGACTCTCTTCTGTGATTCCTCACATATTTCCTGGGGTTTTTGTTTTTGGTATGTAAAAAAATTATTGTTTTTTTAAATTAAGGAAAACGAAAAGAATTTCACTTCTAAACTCTCCCACTTTTCTGTGATTAAAGAGTATCTATTTTAACTTTTCTAATAAAGTTACTTAACTTTTTTCTAATGTTTCAACTTTTCATTGGTCTCCTTGAAGATCCCCCCCTCTTCCTATATTTTGAAAAAAAAATATTCTTTTTTGGTACTTTCAATGAAGAAATACCCCCCCCCCCCCACCCATAAGATTTTGAAAAATGTGTCTTGTCCTCTCTCCCTCCTCCTCCTAATTTCCGTGACTTGATGCCACTGTGATAAAAAGTAGTAATTTTAAAGCTAAAATTTTAAAATATCGCCCTGAGGGTATTCCCTATTACATGTTCCTCTCTACTATTCGAGGCTTGGAAGCTCTTTGAGTCACTATATGCATCAGCAATACAAATTAGAAGTCCTTAGGCAATCAACATGTCTTTTTATTTATAAAAAGAAGTTGACAAGGAGAGTGTGGTGTCGACGGGGGGGGGGGGGGGGTAGTAGTAGTTGTCCTAGTTTATTCTTCCAATAACAAAATTATCCTTGTTATAATTAGAAGCAAGATTACAGATAAATATACTTTATTTGTTGGGGAATAGTTATTGAGTTATTGTTTAAAATATTGATAATTGTTGTTGAATGGCATTTATAATAATGACAATTTATTGTTTAATAATATTGAAAATTGTTACAGAATATTTATAGCAATAACTATTTATTGTTTGTAATGTTGATAGATAGTTTTTGATACTTTTTTCCTAATGCCCCCCCCCCTAAATATTGGACAAGCCAAATTTGTGCCTTGTGCTAATGCTCAATTATTTTTTTTTAGATGTTTCAACAAATTCCAATATATATATATATATATATATATATATATATATATATATATATATATATATATATATATATATATATATATATATATATATATATATATATATATATATATATATATATATATATATATATATATATATATATATATATATATATATATATATATATATTTTTTTTATTCTTTGCTTTTGCTCAAACTGACCTAAAAAATTTTAATTCATGTTCCTGAGTCTAAGGGAAGTTCAACTATTTTATTAGATATTAAATTCAAGTCTATTAAACTGTATAATATCTTATGGATACAGTTACATTTTCTAAATGTTTCATTTTAATCATTTCGTGTATTTTATCAAATATTGTAGCCTTGGCTGATTTATACTCTAACCATGTTTCTGTTTTATGATTTTAAAGCAACTGTTTTTTGATTCTGAACTTTAGTTTATATTTTTGCCAATTTTATAAATTTGGTGTATCAATTAACCATATCGTGTCAATTACTGTTTGGCCCTTTTCAGATCAGACTAGGCTGTGCAAAAATTTTAACTGAAATTTATAATTCAAATTGGATTTAAATTGTAACTTGATTCAGTATGAAAAGGGTCGTAAGTAATTTGAAGGGCTTTTACGTTTCTATGAATTTCTTCTTCCATAGGCTTTTCTCGTAACTGAAGGGTTATAACACTTAACTATTTCCGTGATCTATTATTTAACCATTTTGAATGTTATAGTTTGGCAAATTTTTTAAATCGTGTTCTAATTGATCTGAAGGATTTACTTGAATGACAATGTCTTTTGATCTTATAAACTGAATCTAAGATCTCTACTGCTTTTATTCTGCTTTTGTCTAAATTATATGTCAAATGACATAAATATATGTCAAATGAACGTCGAATGACTTGTTTTATTTGATTTACGTCGAAAATAATACTGGATGTAATCTCAAAAAGTAATTTTTACCAATATGATAATATATTTTTACTTGTTTTGGGTTCAGGCTCGTGAATAGGGGGGGGGGGAGGAGATAAAGATGTAAAAAAATTGTAAGGATAGACGAATCCTATAGAACGCACAAGAAACTATCGAATAACTTTGAGATTTTTGGGTAGAGGGCGAGAGATTTAAGACTTGGGCCTGGAGACCCCCAAACTATGTATGTGCCAGGTGAGTTATGTGAACTAAAGAAAACAGAGAGTGGGCTTGTGTTGCGTGAATTCAGTAGGACTGATAAGAGCGAATAATATTTGAGATCTTTTGTCAAGATCCAGTATTAAACACGCCACACTCGTACCCTTTTGGCTTTTATGAGAAATGAAAGCGGCGTACCTTTTTAAATGTTGTTTTATAATCGTGTGCTTGTGAAAAGACAGTTTAAGCTTGAGTTGTGCAGGAGGCCTGAAAACACATAATTTGTGTTTGTTTTTTTTTAGTGACGGCACTAAATTTTTCTTTGTTTGTAAGTTTTTACTGTTTTAGACCAAAATTTAATTTAAATATGTTTTACAGGTCATGTGTGGATTAGGTTTTAGTGATTGTTTTTAGTTATGTTTAAGATCTTAGGGGATTGCTCAGTTTGAGTAGTTGTATGATTTGGTGTGTTTAGATTCCTGTAGACTGACTTAAATTCTGTATGATCTCTTTGAATTTGGAATACTAATAATCAACGTAGAAATTTTTAGCTTCCTAATTTATGTGATTTGTTTATTAGTGCTTGTCTTATTAGTAGTTAACCTTACTAATATCCAAGGCCGTGTCCGAGGAGGAGGGAGGTGGGGTTACTGGGTGTGAACCGTCCTCCCGAAATTTTTGTCCGACTCATAAACAAGTAAAAAGCTAGCATATAAAATTGTTTGATGCGTTTTTTTAAAGTTTTTTGTCCCCTCGAGAAAAATAAATGCTGGATACGGCTTGCTATACTTAAACTTACTGTGAAAATAGCGTTCGAGTGTTTGGTCAAAATTTCAGCTGCTGACAGTTCAATGAGTTTTAGTTAATCATCAAAATATTGTAATTTACGGTAATTGAATGAGTTAAACCCTTCCCGTACACGAGGTGGAAAATCCCGCTAAAATCTGTCTGAAGAACTTCAACCCCCCCCCCCCTTCCTTCATTCTTCTCTGTAAAGGAAAAAACTTGTTTAAGGTACTAAAATGAACTTAGGTGGGAATACTTTTCTTTCTTTTTCGACGGGTCTCAAAACCCAAGTATTCATAAATTTTTCAGAGAAATTCAGAAATTATCTGAATGTAATCAAGCAGTAATTTCGTTTTATAGCTTTTTTTTTTGGAGAAGGTATAAAGTAGACTGTTTACCGAAAACTTCAAGAAGGGAGAGGGGTAAAAAAGTCCATAATCTCAAATTTTTCTATTAAAGTTTTCTTAAATTTTTACTTCTGGTACTTTTTCCTTTTTTATAGCCCTAAATTACTCTGATTGTATTCATTTTTCAACTGACTTTCACAAACGGATTTATTGTGATAACGGTTATTACAACCTTGGTGCTACGGCATTGGTGCTTACAACCTTGTTGCTACTAAAAAAATTATATTTATTTTGTGTTTCTAATTATCTTTGTTTTGTCTTCAAATCTTTTTATTCTTATATTGAATTTTTACTTATTTGAAATGTTTTTTTTAAGGTCGGAGGCCAAGTGCTCGCATTCCTATGACTTGGTAAAAATCTTTTGGAAGGTGCATTTTTTTTCTTTTTTTATTGGTCTAAAAAACATTGCAAAACGCGAATAGCTGAACAGCCAGACGATTTTGGCACCAATAGTTCTATTTTTATAACTCGATTTCGATATTTTGAACACCAAAAGTTGGATTTTTATAATTTGTTTCCGTTTTTTTTTATTCCAAAAATTCGGTTTTAATAATTATCGCTTCAAATAGTGAAAAAGGGGATATAATATCAATTTCAAGCCTCAAAATATCTCAAGGAATAAATAAGATACCAGAGAAACTATTCGACTCAATCGATAGTCTTAGAATGCAGGCTAACTTCGTCTGACACAAAAGGTAACAAAGAGCGTTTTGATTTCCAGTACCCTCAATATTAGTTTTTCAAAATTATGAACACTGTGATGATTTATGATAACTGTGTCAAATCTATTGGTTTTTTTCACCAAGGGGGGGTTTATTATTTAATTCGACTTTATGATCAAGTATGAAAGAAATTGGATACGAAAGTAACTATAATACTTGTCTTTTCTCAATTATTAGGATACCTTAGAGCTATCTAAGCCTGTTTGTAACTTCAGTGGGTCTAAAAGTGCTGTTAGTTTCAGATGAAATGTCTGAACTTACTAGCTTCGCAGTTTGATTTTCAAGAGCACTTGAAGAGGATGCAGAATAAGCCCCCCCCCCCCTCTTCCGCCTCATAAATTTTAGCAAAATTCATTTGATGATTTATAATTGATATTTAATATTTTATCAAATTTCCGTATTTGTCATTGTCATTTCTGGCATTTTCTCACTTGTAAAATAATTGTCTGAAGTCGTTTTTTAACCATGTTGCCAAAGGGAGGATCAATGTGGTGACGTTGGCATTGACTTAAGCTGGAAGAGGGGTCGTGGCCTGCCTGGAAAAACTTGGATGTAAACACTTAGTTTTATATTATTCCTATATTAGTGAACACGTCTCCGCTGTCAGGCCCAGTTTAGTAATTCATTAATTAATTAAATTAAATAAAACTAATTAATTTAGTAGTAATTTCTATGTTTGTGAACATAGAAATCGGGCATAGCCGTCACGCCCAATTTAATAGTAATTAATTCTTTAAACTAATTAAAGTAGAAAAATAATTAATTTAGTTTCCATTTAAATATTTGTGGAAATATCGTCGTTGTCACGCCCGACTTCATAGCAATTAATGAGTTAATTCGATTAAAATAATTTAATTAAAATAATTAATTTAGTAACATTTTCTATATTTGTAAATGTATCGTCACTGTCCGGTCGTATTTGAAATTTTTTAATCGGGGATAATTGCGAAAAACAATTTGCTAGGCTGCCTTCAGAGCGAGGGCCACCATATTCAATTGCTCTTTGATCCTATTCATATGAATTATGTTAGATAGCATTGGTTCGCGTTACCAGTACTGAAATTAATTTTGTTTTCCTGTTTGTAATCCTTTTCACTTTTTTTTTTTATCTCAACTGAATTGTTGTTTAAAATTTTGGATGCAATGGATATGCTTTTGGGTAACAAAACTGTTAAGAATTTTCTTCTCTTAATTAATTTTAAAAAATTTAATTTTTTTAAATTTAATTTCAATTTTTTAAAATTAATTTTTCTCTGATGATAAAAATTGATTTTAAGTTTATCACATAATGACTCATTCATACTGCACCGCAGAACCTTTCACACTTACGTAACTCAAAACTTAATTTAATGTTTTGTAAACTTACGGAGCAAATTTTGGGCGTAACGTAGAAAGTGCCATGTTGACTAGAGCTCTGCATAAAATTTTACACTACTTAAGTTTTGTTTCGCTATAGAAAAGCCAAGATAGCTGCAGTAAAATGGAACTTAATTTGCAAATAATTAATTTAAAAGTGAATTAATATATTTTTCCTAGAAAGCCTTTCACATTTGATCAAACCTTGGATCTTTATTCCAGGTTTTAAATTTTGAATAGTTCACTTTTGATGGTATTTTTGTAATTTTCTATGCTAAGCGATAAAGCTTGGTTCGTTTAGCCTTTCAAACATAAACAAGTCCTTTCACACTAGGAAAACAATAAAATCAATACAGACACTATAATCGTCTTAATAAAGAATTAACGAACTATACAAACATTAATAATTTTGGAATGGGGATGGGGTGTACTTTAAGTCTACCTGGTACTGTTTAAATTACGGACAAAATTTGCTTCGTTAAATTGCATGAAATCACTAAAAATTGCATAAAATCGTGTAAACTGCAAAATTAGCTTTGTACGATTGCCTAACTTAACGTAAAGGATTAAGCTATGTTAATGCGAAAGGTTCCACGGCGTAGTGTGAAAGAGCTATTACAAGTTTTTTTTTTTTTAAACGTCGGGTTATTCATCTTTGACTATTTATGTACTCTTTTTTTTTTTTTTTTTTTTAAATAAATAAAATCAGGGAAGTACTATCCGAATAGTTTGGTTACCTAAAAACTGATCCAATATTTTGTTAAGTTGTTTAGATTAATTTTTGAATGCTTAATTCTACATCTATGACTAATTTGGGTAATATAACCATCTGCAATGGGAGTAATTAACCTGGTAGCTTTTTTTTGGCTTTTTCTGCTGGCAGCTGTTTGGTTGAAGGCATTCTTAGAAAGTGTGTGATATTATGGGTGCCCTAATCTTTAGATATTAGTAGTCTTTATTGACCTCTTTAAAATTTGTATTCTCAATTGTCTTGTGTTTGTGTTTTTCTCAAAATTTTATAATACAACGTTTTAGGAAATAAATTTTAGATTTTGAACTTGTGTTTTAGCCTTCCATCAATCAGTGCCAGTCTCTTCTTCTTTTTCTTTCGTTCTTTATTTAATATAGCCTGTAAACAGACTGATTCTTTTCAAACAGTTCGTGGTAACGAACTGTAGTAAGGAGCGACCCGGCTCAATAGTAACCAAAATTCTAAAAAATGGAATTTTGATACCAATAGCTACATCAAAAGAATCGCATTTTAATGCTGATTTTAAATATATAAGTCTCATCAATTTTTGTCAATTGAGAAAATTTGCCTTATTTTAGAAAATAGGGGGAAACACCCCCTAAAAGTCATAGAATATCAACGAAAATCTCACCACCAGATTCAGCGTATCAGAGAACCCTATTGTAGAAGTTTCAAGCTCCTATCTTAAAAAATGTGGAATTTTGTGTTTTTTTGCCAGAAGGCAGATCACGGATGCGTGTTTATTTGTTTGTTTGTTTTTTGTTGTTTTTTTCCAGGGGTGATCGTATCGACCCGGTGGTCCTAAAATGTTGCGTGAGGGCTCATTCTAACGGAAATGAAAAGTTCTAGTGCCCTTTAAGTGACCAAAAAAAATGGAGGGCACCTAAGCCCCCTCCCACGCTAATTATTTTCCCAAAGTCAACGGATCAAAATTCTGAGATAGCCATTTTATTCAGCGTAGTCGAAAAACCTTATAATTATGTCTTTGGGGACGACTTACTCCCCCACAGTCCCCATGGGAAGGCCTGCAAGTTACAAACTTTGACTAGTGCTTACATATAGTAATGGTTATTTGGAAGTGTACAGACGTTTTTAGGGGAATTTTTAGGTTTGGGGGGGTTGAGAAGAGGGGGATATGTTGGGGGAACTTTCCTTGTACGAATTTGTCATGGGGGAAGAAAATTTTCATGAAGGGAGCGCACGATTTTCTAGCATTATTTAAAAAAAATGGAAAAATAAATATGAAAAAGTTTTTTCAACTGAAAGTAAGGAGAAGCATTAAAACTTAAAACGAACAGAAATTATTACGCATATGATGGGATTACCTCTTCTTAATACCCCGCTCTTTACGCTCAAGTATTTTTAGTAATTTCAACTATACATTCCTCGGCTTTTGTGATTCAGGGGTCATTCTCAAGAAATTGGGACAAAATTTAAGCTATAGTGTAAAGAGCGAGGTACTGACGAGGGGGTGAACCCCCTTATATACGTAATAGAAATATGGGAATACCGAAGTTCGTTACGTAAGATAATTTGTAAGTTACGTATATCTTTTACTAATAAAAACATTCGTAAAAAATTAAAGTTCTAGTTGCCTTTTTAAGTAGCCAAAAAATCAGAGGGTAACTAGGCCTCCTCCCCCGCTCCTTTTTTTCTCAAAATCATTCGATCAGAACTATGAGAAAGCCATTGAGCCAAAAAAATAAATATGCAAATTTCGTTTTAATTATTTCTCTGCAGAGAGCCAAAATCAAAACATGCATTGATTCAAACACGTTCAGAAATTAAATTTAAAAAACAAGTTTTTTTAACGGAAAGTAATTAAGTTTAACGGAAAGGAAACGAACAGAAATTACTTCGTATATGAAAGGGACTGCTTCCTCTTCAACACCCCGCTCTTTACGCTCACAAACGACACAAAAAAATTGTGTCGTTGGAAGAAAGTACTTTTTGAATGAACTAATAGGTAAAAACGGAAATGCTGTGCCTGATGAAAATCCAGTGCGTTGAAGGAAGAATCAAAACTTAATTTCATTATTTTGATTAGAATACGACTATTTATCTACTGATCTGTTTGAGTTGCTAACTGATAATCATGGAAGAGTCTTTGGTGACATTAGGCTCGAGAGGCGAGCCTTAGATTCGCCTCTCTTCCTACGAAACAAGTCTGGGAGGGGTCTTATGGTTGACGAGAATTAAACCCAAAAAGATTAGACCCACACCCTTGTTAAAAAAAGACAAGTAAAAGAAGTTAGTGCTATGACTCCTGTAGTACGTAGTGCTTATCTGTAGCCTATTCTCTAGGCTATGCAAGTTTCTAAGACTAGCAATTGAAAATTTAATTTTAGATTTTAAACCATCAAACGTTTCCAGGTCTGGAGTTTGACGGGAGGAATTTCCCTATGCAGGGGCGTCGTTTCTTTTCCGGGGGGGGGGGGGCAGTTGCCCCCAGAAAAAATTATTATATAGCCAATGCCACTTGACTATCCGGATATGGATCCTTCTCCCCCCCCCCAATAAAAATGTTGAAGATACGCCCCTGCCTCTATGAAAAGCTTTGTATATAACCCTTTTTATGAAAGTATCTTCGTAATTTTATTTTATTTCCTTATTTTAATATTATATTTAGGTATTTGTGTAATTTTTCGCCCTTTTCTTTGTATTTAGAATCATATTCATATTCCCACGAACAAAATCTCAAAGGGCGTAAAGAAGAACCGCATTCTAATGAAATAAAAGTTTTAGACCTCAGCATAAAAATTTTAAGGGTTGTCCTTGAGACCAATCTCCTGGGATTTGCGCCTACTTCCTTCACCTACATTCCAGGGGCGTAATCTGGGTACTTGTGTATTATTCAGAACACAATAAGTGAAGTTAGGTTCTTCATGAAAGAAACTACGATGCAGGTACATTTTAATTAAATATTTGGTACTTGTTCATTATTCAATTGAATCAATTCAATTCAGAACACACTCAAGAATTTTGCTATAGTGTCTGAACTTGGATTTCGAAATAAATATCAGGGATTTGCCAAAGACTGAAAAAGAGACAATTATGTTTTTCCAGGATAAGAGGTTGTTACCCACGAGAAAAAAGTGTGTCAATGGACACAACATGACTTTATAACCTAACCTGACATCGTAGTTTGTTTCACGAAAGAACCTAACGTCACTTATTGAGTGTGTTCTGAATAATAAACAAGTACTGTGATTTGCTAAGGAGTAAGGGAGGGGCAACCACCCCCCCCTCTAGCTGAAATATAGTGTCTTCAAAAATCTTGTCAAAACTGAGACAGGCCTACATAATTCAAGCACCCACAGAAACAGATCAGTTTTCTTTACTCTATCTTTGCCTTTATGATACTATGTGGCTCATTTTTAATTTTTTACTTGTTCTTTTTCACTTTACTTGGAAAAATAGGCCCAGGATTTTGACGAAATTACGACCCTGCTATACGCAGGGGGGATTTGGCCCCTACGTTATAGACAAGGAAGGGACACTTTTCCAGGCCATGCTATACTACACCAGTTAAATAATTAATTTAAAAATATCGTCCCCTTGGGGGCGGGGGAGGGACTGAGCTAATCTAGTTTTTCAGCATGATTTGGACCTAGAAAGTAGAAAACAATTTTTGCTTAGTGAAATTACCAAAAATTTTAAGGACAATAGAAGCCCTGTTAGGGGGGGGGGGCACATCCTGGACCTAAGTATTTGCTTTTCCGTACGAGTTGACATAAAAATTGAAAAAAGGTACTTAGGGAAAAAAACGCCCCTGGGTGGGCTCGAACCACCAACCTTTCGGTTAACAGCCGAACGCGCTAGCCGATTGCGCCACAGAGGCTTAGTATGTCAAAGGCTTTTTTTTCGATATTCAGTATTCGTCGAAATATTTTCAGTTAATCGCTAAAATTGCGCCAGTTATAGGGAATGAATTGAAGTTTATTTATTTATATAATATAAGTTAATCACCGATGTGCTTCAAGGAAAATAACAAAAAATCCACATAATATTTGTCAAAAAGCTTTATTTGGTTCTTGAGCAACCAAATACAATTTTTCTTTTTTTCAGGTTTTTTTTTTTGGGGGGGGGGAGAGGAGGAGAGATAGTTTAAAAATATAGGTTTTACATAAGGAAATGTCATTTTTTCAAATTATTATTAAATTTTTGTCATTCTAGACTTTCTTGGTCTTCTAGATGGTTGAAAGTATTCAAATAACCAATATGACCTCTCCTCTTCTCCTTCCATTCTTTTTGCTGATTTTTACAGGTATAGAATATACTCATGATATTTTATTACTAGGTTGCCGTCTATTTAAAACAAACGAAAGGTTATTCTATATAAAACAAATAAATATATTCCCTGTTGCTGGAATTTTGCCAAGGATGGTGCTCAAATTCCAGTGTGTTCTAGTTCTCAATACCAGCTTTACAATGACCGTCATATAATGTCTTTTTGCTCTGAAGATTCTGGGCCTGACCTAAAATACACCTCCCCCTCTCTCTGAAATCAACCCGCTGTAGCCAGGGTTTGATCCCCGCCATATCAAGGTTGGGCGACGAGCCTGCTACTTGTTCCTGTAAAAACACCCAGCAACTGAAGCGTCGATTCGACGCCCTATGCGCCACCTATGGCTCTGGAGGATCTTTATCCTTTTTTTATCTCAAAATGTGGCATTTACATCATATGCCAAATGTCATAATATCGTAAATGTCATCATACGACATTTACATCATCTGCCAAGTTACATCATATCTGGTTAGAAACAACTGTGTTTCGCTTATTTCTGAGTCACGCATTTTGTGCCGCTTGCTCCCAGATTTTGCACCTCTGCGCCTTCTTCAAGTTTGACGTCTATGTCTTTGGTCTCTGGGTGTACACAAGGTGTTGAAATGTGTAACCCCTTCGATTGCAATTGAAAAGATACATAGGCTACGGTAAAGGTGTTATGTGGCTTTTATTTGGCTCCAAGATTTATGCTCGATGTTCTGCTGAGCAGTTTTATTCTCATTATCAAATTTTTGTTTTCAGTAAAATGAGTCACCGCTTCTGCTTTTCTTACTTACAAAAATAGTTGAAAATCTTGTTGTCAATGCCAAAAACATTTCTTCCTATGACGCAAGAAAACAGAGAATAGAAAAAAAAAAAAATCAACCTCCATTTTTGAGCTTTTTGGTCTCCTTTGAAATTTAGGTCTTGATGTCAAACGTTTTTTATTGCAGCAGCCAGAATTTTTTTTTTTTTGTAAAAAAAAAGAATTCATGTGAAACATGACTAAATTTTAGCTGTGAAAGGGAATGACGATTTTTTTCCTTTCTCGATGTTAAATTAATTATCAGTTTAAAATATTTTTATATTTAGAGGATTCAACAATTTTTGATTTAAGACAGTGGTACCCACGATTATTGTGGGGGGGGGGGCGTTTTAAAATACATTCATAGGCTCTATTGTGCTATTAAA
This sequence comes from Artemia franciscana, assembly GCF_032884065.1. Taxonomy (NCBI): domain Eukaryota; kingdom Metazoa; phylum Arthropoda; class Branchiopoda; order Anostraca; family Artemiidae; genus Artemia; species Artemia franciscana. The sequence continues at coordinate 13,833,749 of NC_088879.1, read as the reverse complement.
TAACCAAACAGCTCGTATTTTGATTCTACCTAATTTTAAATATTAAGGGGCCGTAAACTCAAGCCCCCATGCCCTAGAAAAAAGCCTTGTACTTTACTTTCATATCCTTATCCTTTATTTTTTTACAAATATTCTCTTGATTGTTTATCATATTTTAGAGCTTGCAATCAGACAATTCTTCGTTTGCAAAGTCAAGTAGAAGAACTCATTTCCCAACAGTCAACGACAGATCTTGGAAAGAGCGGTCAAGATCTGTTAGCCCGCCTAAAAACAGCCGAAAAGCAATTGAACGACAGGGAGGCACATTTAGAGGAGTTCAAAGCACGAGAAGCCGAATATGGTATGTAAAGAACGTGATTTAGAAAAGGTCTTGTGGAAGTGCGTAGGGGGATAATTTTTTGAAAAGAGCCGTGAAATTATGAGGGAGAAGTGTAAAGATAAAACCAATTACCCCGTATCATGAATTGAATGAAAGCTAAAGAAAAGTTATAGAAATCGCTGTAACTCGGGGAAGGGCCTGTGGGATCAAAAGTCTCCTTATTGTAGAGATCACGGTCACGTGATTCTTTAAAATGTAGCTCTTTGGCCAATTCAAGTTTTATTTCCGTGTAGCTGTGTACTGTTTGATGGATTTCTGTTGCAAAGGAACTATGATACCCTCAAAAAGTTGACGTTTTAAGCCACTTCCGATCTTCATTCTTAGAACAAACTTGAAATCAAATAATTTTCTAGAATCAAGTCTTTTAATGGGGTTTGGGTCGTCCTTGTAAAAAAGCTATAGTTTCTAATGTCTTCTTGATCCGACCTTCGTGATCTAAATTTAAAAAAAATTAGTAATCCTCCTTTTCGTACAGGGGTTGTGATCAGGCTGAACCTTGCACAGGCAAACGTTATAATTATTTCTCATCTTCCGATCAACGGATTCGCAATCTGGTAAAATATTGTTGTAGACGTCCTGATTAAGAAACAAAGCCCCCCTACCCTTCCCCTTTCTCAAAGAGGTAGGAGTAACTCTCGACCTTGAAAAGGTACAAGTATGATATTAGCTCATGGCCGAGTCACGACGTAGGCAATAATGCTCCAAAACCAATGAATCAAAAAAGCTCTTTCTTTCAGCAGACTTTCATTGAGATTCAACTAACCGTTCTGATAGATATCATGATGGTAAGGATTTAAGAACCCCCTCCAGTAGCCGAGGTCCTTTTGGGTATAGATCTACGAAAAGTATAGCTAAGAAACTATGTCACACTTACCGCCACATTTGGTTTGGATCTGACTTAATTTTATGGTAAATGTTGAGCTAGCAAGAACTTTGGAACCTACCTTCCCTCTCCTCTTAGAGGTCAGATCAGGTACGAACACCCATGAGGTACAACTGAGACATGCAATCTTGTTTTTCATCAAGATAGGCTGAAATTGGAAAACCTCTTCAATTATATGCTGCATTGACAACAGTTTCATCCCATCTGGTACGTTTTCTGATGACGAGATAGGAATTCTCCACCTCCCCTGTTAAAAGATGGATTGTGTCAGGACACCCAAAAGAGACTGCTAGCTATCACTTTTCATCAGGTATGATTGGAATATTACAACCCTTCTTGCTAATGTGCAAATGTCATCCCCCTGGAGACGTCGTTGTCAGGTACGAATTCCAAGGTACAAACGAACTTGCCACACTTTTTCTTACTTCCCACCATATTTAGTTGAGGACCGACAATCCTTTAAATATTTTCTAACTTTTGGTTTCGCTCTTAACTATATGGCTTTATGATATCTCAAACCGTATGCCTATAGTATAATTTTTAGACTTATGACGTCTCATTCTAGTCTTGGAAAAATTATCGTTCTGGGACACAAAATGGTTGAAAATTGCAATTTATCAAGAAATCGTTTTTTTTTGCTATTTAAGAAAAAAGAATCAGAAAAAGAATCATTTGAATGATTTTTCTCAAATGTCTACAGGTATTTGTTCTCGATACAGTGAACCCTGAAAAAGGACAACCTTAAAAAAAATTCTTTGGAAAAAAACAAAAAAAAAAACTCTCGACTAGTAAAAAAAGGGGGATCTGCGGGTAATAATTTTCAATACTGGAGCACTTGTCCCAGGCACAGAAATTTTAGGTACATAACATTTCTAATAAATAATCTAACGGTTACAAATTCTTTTTGTGATTTTTGAAATCCCACTTTTATAAAAATAAAGTAGAGGGCACAGTTTATGTAGAAAAATGATTAAAAAATTATTAATTAAATAAAATAAAAGATATAAGATCTATGATAGAGATATCTATGATATATCTATCTAGATATAGATATAAGTTTTAAAAAATAAATAAAAGATATAAGATCTTGGAAAAACACGGCTGCTGTCGTATTGAAAAATTCTCGGTGAAAAAAAAAAAAAAAAAACAAAAAAAACTCTACTGGCATAAAAAGATGAATTTGAATTTGAAATAATCATGAATTTAAATATTTTTCTTCAAACGGAATGACTTTGGGACGAATTGCTCCTCCTACCTCTCCAGAATGATCTGATCGGTTCTCATGAAAAAGACCTCTAAAGAACTCAATTTGTCTACAGGACCAGAGAGCCATCTGCCTTCCATGTGCTTATTTGTTTTTCATCCGACCACTTCGAATGGAAGTAGTGATCGCAGAAGGTGTGTTCGAAAAGGGATTGGAAATTTGACTGGAAATTGAAAGGTTGGATGCCTTTTTATGGGTCGGAAATGATTGAAGGGTAACCAGCCTCTCTTCCGTTCCCATTTCCGCTCCTCAACCCCCGTAACCTCCATGATATCAAGTACAAATTTAGAGATAGTTCATGATAAGTCCATTTTGTTCAGAATATCGAAAGGTTTAACAAGTGGCCTCCTGGGTTGAGATCATCCCCACAAATCTAATGACAATGGCCCCTGATTATGTAGATTACCTATTGTTCATTGATAAGTGTTAGTAGAAAAGGTAGCCATGTTTCTTCTTAATTATCCCATCTGCTAGAGGCTCCTAGGGATCGTTCCCTAGGTCAAGATTTCCAAAGTTTCCCAACTGTATACTCGGGGGTAGTGGTGACCATCATGTCGTGGTGCCCCTGAGAGTAGTAGGTTCATATTGAAGCCTACTACTGCTAATTTCAGTCGTTGTCCATCCACTGCCGTCCTGTCTAGTGTCTGAACCCGAGGCAGGATATTTTGTGGAAAACACTGCTGAGATCAGATAGACATAGAGAGTAACAACTTCCAAAATAATCGTAGGCGGGGGTAGGGATGGCTATGGTAAATCACCTAGGACATGTAAACAGCCGACCATAGCTAAAGAAAGGGTTCTTTGAGAAGCAATCTGAGGTGGAAAAAAGTACAGTGGCTAGTACCTATTCTTAGAATTAGTAGCACCGCCTGCAGCTGATGATATCTGACGATAAATGGGTGACTCTCTCTTCTCTTTTGGGGTACTAGTTTTCCCTGCCCAAGCCGACCTGAAGCTGGCGGACGGGGTTATTGGTATGGGTGAAACAATGGTTGGCCCCTTGAGACTGACAAGCAAGTCCTTCAAACGAAACGGGAAAAAAAGATTGGCAAATTCGATTTCGGTATACAAGACATTTGGGGGTATCGCTAACCCAATGGCTACTGTGCTATGTCATTATTATTGTTCTTAATTATTTTTTGATATGGAAGAATTGAGCCTTTGTGGTTTGAACCTCGATTCAGTTTTGTGAGTCTGTTCATAAAAATGGTAGCGAAAAGGATATACTCTGAAGACGACACGCGTACCCAAGCAACTAAAAAGACGCACCCAAATTTCTAAATTATCTGCCATGTCTCGGAGCCTTAAAAATGGAGCCTTAAATTTTTATTGGAATCAGCTTAAAAATGGCACTCGTAAGTTTCTTAACTAGATGGATTCCAAGTAGAAACAAATTTGAAAAGAAAATTTTACTATGGTTCCGAGACACCCATTTTTGGCGTCATAAAATGGGACAAGTCGCGAAAACTTGCCCTGTTAGTTACGTAATTACCTTCAGGGCAAATGTAGACAGAAACAAGGGGTACCTTAATGAATGCAAAGACAATGGGAAGACAATTATTACATTGATTTTTGTTGCCCAAATTAGACTCGCCCAACTTTTTGGGTGTTTTATGGCATGTCACTAGAGTAAATGAACCCAAGAGAAAAGAAATTATTTTGAAAAAAGAACAATGGGTTTCATCTACCCATGAAGCCCCAAAATAGGCATAACATTGTTTTCCCCTGACTGGCGTAAAACTTTTAGGGTAAGTAAGACTGGACCAAGGTGACACTAATGAAATGACTAAATCTCAGTAGACAAATTTGGATATATTAATTTTTAGTGCGAGGAATTTAATCTTTTTAAAGTTTACCTGATTTAAAATTCTAGACAATATATCTTGTAGATATATTACCATTTCAGGACCTAGAGAACCTCCACTAAAAGAAAAAAAACCAAGGAAATAAACCTGTTTACTTTGATTTTTAGCATCCTTTTCCTTAAAAGATAACAAGCTGAGTTCGTTATAATAAATTACCTTAGCGTGCATTTATTTAAAGAAACAGTTACAAAAATGTACCTTAAAAATTTTATTTTAATACAATGTTGGATTAAAATACTATTATATTCAAGGGTGTCTACAAAATGGGGTCAAAATGCCCTATACAGCCCTACAGAGAACCCAAAATTATGGAGATTTTCAATATTTGCAATGTCTAATATTTCAATATTTAGGCAGAAAAGCTGAAAAACTTACAAAAATTGATAAAAATAACCAATAAAAAAACCTGTCAATTCAATAGCGATATCCAATATCTCTTACAAACGGACATAAATGAATTAAAAAAGATTAAAGTAAAAGTCACCATAATAGTCATGATTACTGACTGGAAAGAATTGACGAAATTAGACTGATTATTTGATATATAAACTAAGGGGTTAATTATTTAAATTTAAGTTCACTATTCAGGATAGTAAATCCTGTAAGTTTTGGCCATTTTATTTTTGTTCATATCAAATGATAAAAGAGAAAGCGTTTAAGGCGTCTAAGGTATGTTTTGTTTTTAACAAAGTGCTAATGACGCTCATATCCTTGGAAGGTTTTGGGGGCGTTCGTCCTATTTCTGTTTGTGGTAGTTTCTGTTTGTTTTTCAGTTTGACTTAATTATTTATTTAATTTCTATCTGTTTAAGAATCATTTATTCATCTGTAGCACCACCTGTTATCTTTATGTCGACGTGATTATTCATTTAAAATTTATAATGATAGTAATTGATAGCATAGATAGTAATTTTTCTTCGTTTTGTTGAATTGTTACATAATTTTGTTTCTGCTAGTCATAGGTTTTAACTGACTCTTTATTTCTCTTTGAAAAAAATGTCTCTTTTTGGAAAACGTTTTCCATAATTAAGATAAATAGGAAATGAGATTCCGAGAAATTGATTTACAAATTTCTTATTCTGCTGACGACAGTTTTCTATAACTATGATTATTATAATTACACAATCATCTTTCATAAAAAAATTGATTTAATGTGTCTGAAATAATAATTTTTTTTAGATATTTTGTTCTTCTCGTAGGTAGGGCTAGACAAAAAATATATTAAAAAAGTTGCAGTCTTTTGGCTTATGAAACGAAAAAAAAATTGTTTGATTGTTAATATCTCCTTTTGATATTCGATATCTATTATCAGCTGTTCCTGCATTATATTAGTTGTTTGTGTTTCCTTTTACAGAGCGAAGGCGAATTACCCTGGAAGATGCTTTGACCAGGAAAGATATAGAAATGCAAAACATGGAAGAAAGGTATAAAAAATATGTAGAGAAAGCTAAAGAAGTCGTCAAGAAATTGGATCCAAAGAACAATCCTAATGCTGGGCCAGAAATGGGTACACTTATGTCCCGACTTGCTGAGAAAGACCAACTTATTGCTAACTTGGAGGTAATTTTTTTTACTCATCGTTTTTTTCTGAATCTGCTTCTTCGATTTTTTAAACTGATTTTCGATTTCATCGATTTTCTGAATCGACCAAATCGGTATGCTTATGTCCCGACTCGCCGAGAAAGACAAACTTATTTTTAAGTGGAGGTAAAAGATTTTTTATTTCATCGGTTTTTTCAAATCGGCTTCACCGATTTTTTAAATTGATTTTATGAATCGATGAATCGGCACACTTGTGTCCTGACTCACAAAGTCATCAGTTTCTTCGAATTGGTTTAGCCGATTTTCGAATTGATAAATCGGTACGGTTTTGTCCTGACTTACCGATTCTTTAGTTTCTTCGAATTGGTTTAATCGGTTTTCGAAAAGATACATCGGTGTCCTTATATCCCGTTTCGGGGACTCATCGGTTTTTTCGAATCAGTTTCATAAATTTTTCGAATCGATTTTTCGTTCTATTGACCTTCTGGACGATATTGGTACACTTTTTTACTGACTTTTACTGACATTATTGTTTTTAATTGTATTTCATTATTACTTTTTTACTTTTATATTTTATTGCTTTGAAATTTATAAATTGTTCTTTTGTTTGCCTTTATTTTACATCAGTTTTCTTTATTTCTTCCCACCGCAATTTAGTTTTCTTCCCACCGCACAAAATCGTAAAAAAATTGGAGTAGCGAGAAATTGAGAAATGAAACGTAAATAAACATACAACAAAAAGACAAGCAAAACAACAAGAAAGGCAAATAAACAAAAATGGTAAAATGATGGCAAAAAAAGAACAACTGAAAATAAAACCAAAAATCACGACCATGCAGTGAGCCAGATAACACTATAATAAGGTGCCAAATAAAAAAAATATTTGGACAGGTCTTTCGATAGCTTGCGTGGTGTATCTTCCGTGGTGTATAATCATGTTTAGTTATTACTTTTTCAAGAATTTATTGAAGGTATTAGTTCAAATGTCGGTGCTGGCTAAATATCGATTTAGAAATGACTTTCAGACTTAATGGGAGGGATCCTTGGACATTTATGAAAGGAAGGTTCCCCAGTGTGCAGGTATACTCACAATTCCATTTAGTGTTTCTAAACGGTCGTTGCGCCTTAGATTTGAAAAACGCATTAGCCTCCCCCCCTTCTTAAACTTTTGTGAATTTACGCTACTGTGAAAAATGAAGACCTATTAAGACGAAATACAAAAGTTGTTTTTAACTTATATTCATAACTGACAGAATATAAATCTACAGTCAAAATCTTATGAATCGCAACACTTTGTAATGCTCCACAATCTTTTGGTTTGAAAAATCTTTAAGGAGTGAAAAATCAAGACTAGGTTTTCGTAATTTTTTTTTTTTTTGCACTTACTTTTTATTTTTTGTTAGTTTATCCACTTTTTTCTACTTTCCTCCCTCTTCTCTTGTGTTGGTTATTTTTCTTGAGCTATAATTTAGTGTTTCTTATCGTTGGTATTTTATTCTTATACAAGTGTTTTTGTGTTACTTAACAAGGCAAGTGTGTATCGAGTTAATCGGTGAGGGTACCAAATTTCTGAAAAGAGTAAAACGGTGGTATTTTAGGCACCGTTTATAGAGAAAAAATGGTTCCCCCTAGGTCGTTGATGTTGCATAGGGAATAGATAAAAGATGGGATTCTGTTTAAGGGACGGACCCACTTCCCCGTCGGTCTTATGTTAGCCGGGATTGAACCCTGGACCTATATTTCCTAGAAGCGGTCACTCCATTGTTCTACCACAGGTAACGTTTTTTAGAGACTTTTAAAAATCGCAAAATCATGAAATTTTGGGTGTGGGAGCTCAAACCCTCTAATTCGTGAAATAATAAAATAATTTGAATTCAAAATAATAAAATAATTAAAAAATATTTATTTATAATAAAATAATAATTTATAAAAATAATTTATAATATTATAATTTATAATAATAAAATAAGGTAATTCGTGTCATAATAAAAAAGAAAAAAAAAGTCAAACTGGTACCAAAAATAAATATCATCTATAGGTATCTTGTATTTTTAGAAAGAGCTTCAACGGTATAAGGATATACGAATGGTTGAAGATCAACTAATGAGTACAGCTTATCATAATTTGGCAATGCAAATGCATACTACCCGATTCCCCATTGATCAGAGACATGCGTCAGCTTTAAATACATCGATGCTGAACAAGCAGAGGCAACATAACTCGACGTCAAAACGACCACCAAATCCGCAGGGAGGGTAAGTTTGTCAGGTTAATAAAAGTGAATTCTCAGTACAATCTTCACTGTTATAAGGAATTATCGCCTTTCGCTAAGTAGGGCTTATGTAGGGATAATTACTCCTTAGACTAATCGTATCTCAGACAATAAACTACACGTAAAATGTGGTTCAGTCCAACTTTTTAGGGCTATAATGAAAGAAAGGTATAGATGTCTAGGCCACTTTTTGCGGATGAAGGATGAAAATTTGCTAAAGAATGCGCTTTTTAGCCATCCATGACTGGAAGAAAAGCAGGTCAACCCTGAATAAGATTTAACAGGTCTTAAGGAAAGATTTAAAGGACATTGTAACTTAATGGGAGAATGGTAAACAGTGAAGATCTGAATAGATTAGGACAGAGGAAGGAAAGGTGCTGGTGTTTGGATGTAACTTCATGGGAGAAGGGTAAATAGTGAAGATTTGAATAGATTAGGACAGATGAAGAAAATGCACAGGTGTTTTTTTGTAACTTCACGGGAAAAGGGTAAATAGTGAAGATATGAATAGATTAGGATAGAGGAAGAAAATGCGCAGGTGTTTTGTTGTAACTTCATGGGAGAATGGTAAATAGTGAAGATTTGAATAGATTAGGACAGAGGAAGAAAATGCACAGGTGTTTTCTTGTAACTTCACGGGAAAAGGGTAAATAGTGAAGATATGAATAGATTAGGATAGAGGAAGAAAATGCGCAGGTGTTTTGTTGTAACTTCATGGGAAAAGGGTAAATGGTGAAGATTTGAATAGATTAGGACAGAGGAAGAAAATGCGCAGGTGTTTTGTTGTAACTTCATGGGAAAAGGGTAAATAGTGAAGATTTGAATAGATTAGGACAGAGGAAGAAAATGCGCAGGTGTTTTGTTGTAACTTCATGGGAAAAGGGTAAATAGTGAAGATTTGAATAGATTAGGACAGAGGAAGAAAATGCGCAGGTGTTTTGTTGTAACTTCATGGGAAAAGGGTAAATGGTGAAGATTTGAATAGATTAGGACAGAGGAAGAAAATGTGCGGATGTTTTGTTGTAACTTCATGGGAGGGGTAAATGGTGAAGATTTGAATAGATTAGGACAGAGGAAGAAAATGCGCAGGTGTTTTGTTGTAACTTTATGGGAAAAGGGTAAATAGTGAAGATTTGAATAGATTAGGACAGAGGAAGAAAATGTGCGGATGTTTTGTTGTAACTTCATGGGAGAAGGGTAAATGGTGAAGATTTGAATAGATTAGGACAGAGGAAGAAAATGCGCAGGTGTTTTGTTGTAACTTTATGGGAAAAGGGTAAATAGTGAAGATTTGAATAGATTAGGACAGAGGAAGAAAATGTGCGGATGTTTTGTTGTAACTTCATGGGAGAAGGGTAAATGGTGAAGATTTGAATAGATTAGGACAGAGGAAGAAAATGCGCAGGTGTTTTGTTGTAACTTTATGGGAAAAGGGTAAATAGTGAAGATTTGAATAGATTAGGACAGAGGAAGAAAATGTGCGGATGTTTTGTTGTAACTTCATGGGAGAAGGGTAAATGGTGAAGATTTGAATAGATTAGGACAGAGGAAGAAAATGCGCAGGTGTTTTGTTGTAACTTCATGGGAAAAGGGTAAATAGTGAATTTTAATAGATTAGGACAGAGGAAGAAAATGTGCGGATTTTTTGTTGTAACTTCATGGGAAAAGGGTAAATGGTGAAGATTTGAATAGATTAGGACAGAGGAAGAAAATGCGCAGGTGTTTTGTCATAACTTCATGGGAGAAGGGTAAATAGTGAAGATTTGAATAGATTAGGACAGAGGAAGAAAATGTGCGGATGTTTTGTTGTAACTTCATGGGAGAAGGGTAAATGGTGAAGATTTGAATAGATTAGGACAGAGGAAGAAAATGCGCAGGTGTTTTGTTGTAACTTCATGGGAAAAGGGTAAATAGTGAAGATTTGAATAGATTAGGACAGAGGAAGAAAATGTGGGATGTTTTGTTGTAACTTCATGGGAGAAGGGTAAATGGTGAAGATTTGAATAGATTAGGACAGAGGAAGAAATGTGCGGATGTTTTGTTGTAACTTCATGGGAGAAGGTAAATAGTGAAGATTTGAATAGATTAGGATAGAGGAAGAAAATGTGCGGATGTTTTGTTGTAACTTCATGGGAAAAGGGTAAATAGTGAAGATTTGAATAGATTAGGACAGAGGAAGAAAATGCGCAGGTGTTTTGTTGTAACTTCATGGGAAAAGGGTAAATGGTGAAGATTTGAATAGATTAGGACAGAGGAAGAAAATGTGCGGATGTTTTGTTGTAACTTCATGGGAAAAGGGTAAATGGTGAAGATTTGAATAGATTAGGACAGAGGAAGAAAATGTGCGGATGTTTTGTTGTAATTTCATGGGAGAAGGGTAAACAGTGAAGATTTGAATAGATTAGGACAGAGGAAGAAAATGTGTGGATGTTTTGTTGTAAAATCATGGGAGAAGGGTAAATGGTGAAGATTTGAATAGATTAGGACAGAGGAAGAAAATGTGCGGATGTTTTGTTGTAACTTCATGGGAGAAGGGTAAATGGTGAAGATTTGAATAGATTAGGACAGAGGAAGAAAATGCGCAGGTGTTTTGTCATAACTTCATGGGAGAAGAATAAATGGTGAAGATTTGAATAGATTAGGACAGAGGAAGAAAATGCGCAGGTGTTTTGTCATAACTTCATGGGAGAAGGGTAAATGGTGAAGATTTGAATAGATTAGGACAGAGGAAGAAAATGTGTGGATGTTTTGTTGTAACTTCGTGGGAGAAGAATAAATGGTGAAGATATGAATAGATTAGGACAGAGGAAGAAAATGCGCAGGTGTTTTGTCATAACTTCATGGGAGAAGGGTAAATGGTGAAGATTTGAATAGATTAGGACAGAGGAAGAAAATGTGCGGATGTTTCGTTGTAACTTCATGGGAGAAGGGTAAACAGCGAAGATTTGAATAGATTAGGACAGAGGAAGAAAATGCGCAGGTGTTTTGTCATTACTTCATGGGAGAAGGGTAAATGGTGAAGATTTGAATAGATTAGGACAGAGGAAGAAAATGCGCAGGTGTTTTGTTGTAACTTCATGGGAGAAGGGTAAATGGTGAAGATTTGAATAGATTAGGACAGAGGAAGAAAATATGCAGATGTTTTGTTGTAACTTCATGGGAGAAGGGTAAACAGTGAAGATTTGAATAGATTAGGACAGAGGAAGAAAATGCGCAGGTGTTTTGTCATAACTTCATGGGAGAAGGGTAAACAGTGAAGATTTGAATAGATTAGGACAGAGGAAGAAAATGTGCGGATGTTTTGTTGTAACTTCATGGGAGAAGGGTAAACAGTGAAGATTTGAATAGATTAGGACAGAGGAAGAAAATGTGCGGATGTTTTGTTGTAACTTCATGGGAGAAGGGTAAACAGTGAAGATTTGAATAGATTAGGACAGAGGAAGAAAATGCGCAAGTGTTTTGTTGTAACTTCATGGGAGAAGGGTAAACAGTGAATAATTGAATAGATTAGGACAGAGGAAGAAAATGTGCGGATTTTTTGTTGTAACTTCATGGGAGAAGGGTAAACAGTGAAGATTTGAATAGATTAGGACAGAGGAAGAAAACGTGCAAGTGTTTTGTTGTAACTTCATGGGAGAAGGGTAAATGGTGAAGATTTGAATAGACTAGGACAGAGGAAGAAAATGCGCAGGTGTTTTGTTGTAACTTCATGGGAGAAGGGTAAATGGTGAATATTTTAATAGATTAGGACAGAGGAAGAAAATGCACAGGTGTTTTGTTGTAACTTCATGGGAGAAGAGTAAATGGTGAAGATTTGAATAGATTAGGACAGAGGAAGAAAATGTGCAGATGTTTTGCTGTAAATTCATGGGAGAAGGGTAAACAGTGAAGATTTGAATAGATTAGGACAGAGGAAGAAAATGTGCGGATGTTTCGTTGTAACTTCATGGGAGAAGGGTAAACAGCGAAGATTTGAATAGATTAGGACAGAGGAAGAAAATGCGCAGGTGTTTTGTCATTACTTCATGGGAGAAGGGTAAATGGTGAAGATTTGAATAGATTAGGACAGAGAATGAAAATATGCAGGTGTTTTGTACGACATCTATTCAAATCTACAATGTTGTAACTTCATGGGAGAAGGGTAAATGGTGAAGATTTTAATAGATTAGGACAGAGAATGAAAATATGCAGATGTTTTGTTGTAACTTCATGGGAGAAGGGTAAACAGTGAAGATTTGAATAGATTAGGACAGAGGAAGAAAATGCGCAGGTGTTTTGTCATAACTTTGTGGGAGAAGGGTAAACAGTGAAGATTTGAATAGATTAGGACAGAGGAAGAAAATGCGCAAGTGTTTTGTTGTAACTTCATGGGAGAAGGGTAAACAGTGAATAATTGAATAGATTAGGACAGAGGAAGAAAATGTGCGGATGTTTTGTTGTAACTTCATGGGAGAAGGGTAAACAGTGAAGATTTGAATAGATTAGGACAGAGGAAGAAAATGTGCAAGTGTTTTGTTGTAACTTCATGGGAGAAGGGTAAATGGTGAAGATTTGAATAGATTAGGACAGAGGAAGAAAATGCGCAGGTATTTTGTTGTAACTTCATGGGAGAAAGGTAAATGGTGAAGAGTTGAATAGATTCGGACAGAGGAAGAAAATGCACAGGTGTTTTGTTGTAACTTCATGGGAGAAGGGTAAATGGTGAAGATTTGAATAGATTAGGACAGAGGAAGAAAATGTGCAGATGTTTTGTTGTAACTTCATGGGAGAAGGGTAAACAGTGAAGATTTGAATAGATTAGGACAGAGGAAGAAAATGTGCGGATGTTTTGTTGTAACTTCATGGGAGAAGGGTAAATGGTGAAGATTTGAATAGATTAGGACAGAGGAAGGAAATGTGCGGATGTTCTGTTGTAACTTCATGGGAGAAGGGTAAATGGTGAATATTTGAATAGATTAGGACAGAGGAAGAAAATGTGCAGATGTTTTGTTGTAATTTCATGGGAGAAGGGTAAACAGTGAAGATTTGAATAGATTAGGACAGAGGAAGAAAATGTGTGGATGTTTTGTTGTAAATTCATGGGAGAAGGGTAAATGGTGAAGATTTGAATAGATTAGGACAGAGGAAGAAAATGTGCGGATGTTTTGTTGTAACTTCATGGGAGAAAGGGTAAATGGTGAAGATTTGAATAGATTAGGACAGAGGAAGAAAATGCGCAGGTGTTTTGTCGTAACTTCATGGGAGAAGGGTAAATGGTGAAGATTTGAATAGATTAGGACAGAGGAAGAAAATGTGCGGATGTTTTGTTGTAATTTCATGGGAGAAGGGTAAACAGTGAAGATTTGAATAGATTAGGACAGAGGAAGAAAATATGTGGATGTTTTGTTGTAAATTCATGGGAGAAGGGTAACTGGTGAAGATTTGAATAGATTAGGACAGAGGAAGAATATGTGCGGATGTTTTGTTGTAACCTCATGGGAGAAGAATAAATGGTGAAGATTTGAATAGATTAGGACAGAGGAAGAAAATGTGCGGATGTTTTGTTGTAAATTCATGGGAGAAGGGTAAATGGTGAAGATTTGAATAGATTAGGACAGAGGAAGAAAATGTGCGGATGTTTTGTTGTAACTTCATGGGAGAAGGGTAAATGGTGAAGATTTGAATAGATTAGGACAGAGGAAGAAAATGTGCGGATGTTTTGTTGTAACTTCATGGGAGAAGGGTAAATGGTGAAGATTTGAATAGATTAGGACAGAGGAAGAAAATGTGCGGATGTTTTGTTGTAACTTCATGGGAGAAGGGTAAATGGTGAAGATTTGAATAGATTAGGACAGAGGAAGAAAATGTGCGGATGTTTTGTTGTAACTTCATGGGAGAAGAATAAATGGTGAAGATTTGAATAGATTAGGACAGAGGAAGAAAATGTGCGGATGTTTTGTTGTAACTTCATGGGAGAAGAATAAATGGTGAAGATTTGAATAGATTAGGACAGAGGAAGAAAATGCGCAGGTGTTTTGTCATAACTTCATGGGAGAAGGGTAAATGGTGAAGATTTGAATAGATTAGGACAGAGGAAGAAAATGTGCGGATGTTTTGTTGTAACTTCGTGGGAGAAGGGTAAATGGTGAAGATTTGAATAGATTAGGACAGAGGAAGAAAATGTGTGGATGTTTTGTTGTAACTTCATGGGAGAAGGGTAAATGGTGAAGATTTGAATAGATTAGGACAGAGGAAGAAAATGTGCGGATGTTTTTGTAACTTCATGGGAGAAGGGTAAATGGTGAAGATTTGAATAGATTAGGACAGAGGAAGAAAATGTGCGGATGTTTTGTCATTAACTTCATGGGAGAAGGGTAAATGGTGAAGATTTGAATAGATTAGGACAGAGGAAGAAAATGCGCAGGTGCTTTGTCGTAACTTCATGGGAGAAGGGTAAATGGTGAAGATTTGAATAGATTAGGACAGAGGAAGAAAATGCAGATGTTTTGTTGTAACTTCATGGGAGAAGGGTAAATGGTGAAGATTTGAATAGATTAGGACAGAGGAAGAAAATGCGCAGGTGTTTTGTTGTAACTTTGGGGAGAAGGGTAAACAGTGAAGATTTGAATAGATTAGGACAGAGGAAGAAAATGTGCGGATGTTTTGTTGTAACTTCATGGGAGAAGGGTAAAAGTGAAGATTTGAATAGATTAGGACAGAGGAAGAAAATGTGCGGATGTTTTGTTGTAACTTCATGGGAGAAGGGTAAACAGTGAAGATTTGAATAGATTAGGACAGAGGAAGAAAATGCGCAGTGTTTTGTTGTAACTTCATGGGAGAAGGGTAAACAGTGAAGATTTGAATAGATTAGGACAGAGGAAGAAAATGCGCAGGTTTTTGTTGTAACTTCATGGGAGAAGGGTAAACAGTGAAGATTTGAATAGATTAGGACAGAGGAAGAAAATGTGCAGGTGTTTTGTTGTAACTTCATGGGAGAAGGGTAAACAGTGAAGATTTGAATAGATTAGGACAAAGTAAGAAAATGTGCAGGTGTTTTGTCATAACTTCATGGGAGTAGGGTAAACAGTGAAGATTTGAATAGATTAGGACAGAGGAAGAAAATATGCGGATGTTTTGTTGTAACTTCATGGGAGAAAGGTAAACAGTGAAGATTGAATAGATTAGGACAGAGGAAGAAAATGTGCGGATGTTTTGTTGTAACTTCATGGGAGAAGGGTAAACAGTGAAGATTTGAATAGATTAGGACAGAGGAAGAAAATGTGCGGATGTTTTGTTGTAACTTCATGGGAGAAAGGTAAACAGTGAAGATATGAATAGATTAGGACAGAGGAAGAAAATGTGCGGATGTTTTGTTGTAACTTCATGGGAGAAAGGTAAACAGTGAAGATATGAATAGATTAGGACAGAGGAAGAAAATGTGCGGATGTTTTGTTGTAACTTCATGGGAGAAGGGTAAACAGTGAAGATTTGAATAGATTAGGACAGAGGAAGAAAATGTGCGGATGTTTTGTTGTAACTTCATGGGAGAAGGGTAAACAGTGAAAATTTGAATAGATTAGGACAGAGGAAGAAAATGTGCAGGTGTTTTGTTGTAACTTCATGGGAGAAGGGTAAACAGTGAAGATTTGAATAGATTAGGACAGAGGAAGAAAATGTGCGGATGTTTTGTTGTAACTTCATGGGAGAAGGGTAAACAGTGAAGATTTGAATAGATTAGGACAGAGGAAGAAAATGTGCGGATGTTTTGTTGTAACTTTAATGGGAGAAGGGTAAACAGTGAAGATTTGAGTAGATTAGGACAAAGGAAGAAAATGTGCAGGTGTTTTGTTGTAACTTCATGGGAGAAGGGTAAACAGTGAAGATTAGATTAGGACAGAGGAAGAAAATGTGCGGATGTTTTGTTGTAACTTCATGGGAGAAGGGTAAACAGTGAAGATTTGAATAGATTAGGACAGAGGAAGAAAATGTCCGGATGTTTTGTTGTAACTTCATGGGAGAAGGGTAAACAGTGAAGATTTGAATAGATTAGGACAGAGGAAGAAAATGTGCGGATGTTTTGTTGTAACTTCATGGGAGAAGGGTAAACAGTGAAGATTTGAATAGATTAGGACAGAGGAAGAAAATGTGCAGGTGTTATGACCTTAGGTGGTTTGGTGCTGCTGCATTGATTTGTTAGCAGTAGCAGTTGCAGCAGTACAAAGAAGGGTGACTAAATTGCCCCCACGTCAGTTTTTAGTGAATTTTTGATTAAATGTAACCGTTTACTTACGAAAGATTTAATGGAGCTTAAAATTTGTTTTGCTACGGACGGTGTTCTGGGGTACCTGTGTCAACTGGTCCTCAATTTATTGTGTTGCTTGCCAACTGATTGCTAAATTAAGCTATTTGATGAATTTATCAACCTAGAAGTTTCTTCATTAAGCCAATGAGCACAAGTGGGGTAATGACGGTTTATTCTCTTGATGTCAACTCTAGCAGATTTATTTAAAGCTGATGGTTTTATAGCACGATTTTGTAGATTTTCTTAGGGACAGACAAGGATGCTCAATCATGTTCCTTTCGCAATAAGGTAAACAATGATAAAATGGAGCTATCTAAAAGAAGTTTGTAACGTGTTGATCTCAATTTTCTAGAGCACTATGACAGGGCTTTTTTCAAGTTGCCAGACTTAGAGTGGTTGTGAGTGGTGAATATTTGATTCGTACCTGTTGTAGATGTTCACAGATCCGACCCCTTGGTGGGAGGAGTGTGGGTCCTGGTCGGTTATCCAAGAGGGGGTTGATTCTCCCTTGGAGGAGTGAATATGTTTTCCACTTTTTTTTTAAAGGCAGGAATCTTTTGGACCGGTCTCAGGAGTGGGTAGATTCAAGCTCTTTAATTGTAGTTCATAAAAGTCTTTTGGAACATTTTCTTGTTGAAGGTTCTTGTCCAAATCAAACTTAATGCTTTTTAGTGCTTATAAAAAAAAATGCTCTATTGAACTTATAAGCTAAAATTAGCTAGTTTCTGTTCGTTTTAAGTTTTCAATTCGCTCTTTACTTCAAAATGGAGTTCTGTTTTCTATTGGCATAATTTGTGTATATGTCAATGGTGGTAATCTCGCTAATAAGTTTTACTCGCAATAATAACAATGTTAGTGATTATTAGGGTTGTGTAGTAGCAGTTGTGGTGGGAGTAGTCGTGATAGAAGTTGTCACAGTATGATAATATTTCAATGTATCAACATTAGCCTCAGGCTAACGGACAAACTCAGAAGTCATAAAATAACAACGTTTGTGAAAATCAAACACTGTCTATGAAACACTGTCTAAGTGTTTAACAAACACTGTCTAATGTGTTTTAAACACATTGAAAACTTTTGAGAGCTAATTTTGAAAACTTTTGGTCCTCTTGTTATATTCTTTTATCATCACCCTTTTATCCCCATCATAATTTTATCCTAATCCTTTATTATCATCCTAATTTTATCCTCATCATAATTTTGTCCTTTAATCCTTATCCTTTTATCCTCATCATAATTTTATCCTTTTATCCTCATCCTAATTTTATCTTTAATCCTTTTCATAATTTCATCCTTCTATCCTCATTATAATTTTATCCTTTTATGCGTATCCTTTCATATCTCAGATCTACTTCATCATTTAGAAAACACTTTCTTTCCATTTATGAATAATGACAATGTGGATATACGTAACAACGGGCACGATCTTTCTGCTTTTTTCTTTTTAGTATATGTTGTTTTTTCTTCCAATTAATGTTTTTTTCAGGTATGTTTATTTATTATTTAATCTTCTGTTTTCATTGTATTCATAAACAATGTGAAACGGGAATATTCAGGCTTTGTTCTATCATTAGGCTCACAGTCTAGTTATGGATTTACAGTTTTGTTATGCATGTCTATATTTTCACTTTATTTGCGTCTTAGCGTTAAATTTGTGATCGACAGGCACAAAAATCCGTATAAGCAATTTCACTTGGGAAATCAGTTGCCATGTTTGAGATATTCACTTTTTTAATTATTAACGAATAAATAATCCTGAATTTTTAAAGACTAAAATTTTATTTTCAAGATCCCTTTGTTAAATAAGCTTTGAATAACCCGGAGTCGAAAGAAGAAACACTCATTTATACTTAAAAGTGGTGGATGCCTTTGAAGGAGAATGACCTTATGTTACTTCGACACATATACTTGACGAGTTCTCATTTATAATGATTTCAATAATAGCCTCAGATTTGTAGTCATCAAACTCAGTTTCATAATCAATAATTCGAAATAGGCACAACATGTCTGTATTAGCAGGAGAAGGGGGTTGGAGAAGCACAGATACAAAGGCCCTATTAAGGGCCAAAGGCTTAAGAAATTAGAACTGACTTCCGTTTGAATTAATTTATCCCCTATCTTCTAGGGTCAAAAATAGAACAAAAGCAAAACGAAGAAACTAACTTTTCTCAGGGAATCCATAAAAGTCGTGGTTATATAGGGGTTTTATATAGGCTAGATATGGCCTCCCACGGTAGTAAAACAAACAAAAAGATAAAATGATGAAACAAACAAGCCTTTCTCGCTGAAACTACAAAAGGGGTTGTTATATAAATAGGGAGCTAGAACCTCCTTTCTGTTGTTATCCCACATGTTTAATATTTAAAAATTTTTCTAAAAGTATTTAAATTTTCCTTATGCTAATAAACTTTTTATTATGTAAATTAACTTAATGGAATTTAAATATTCAGAATCCGCGCAAAAAGTAGTAATCCTTGCTTAATTGTAAAATTGTTTATTTACCGCTTACCGATCTTTACTTACCGCTTCATTGTCTTTGTACTTCCTTTGCTATCTTACAAATCTAGATCCTTATTCATCATATGAACATTTTAGAGGCTATTATGGCCAAGTACAATTTTTGTACGTTTTTATGCTTTTATATGAAGCATTGTATGTTCACTAGGAAAATTCTCCGAAATTGAGGACTGATACGAGGAGATTACAGAAACTTTTTTTTGCCTTCGGATACTATTCGATGTTTCTAGATGTTTGCCATTGATATTTCTAGAAGCCAATTTGGCAAAGTCCCTTCAAAATGTCCCTTAAAGTCCAAGTTCTTCATATTCAAGGAAATAAGCGAACGCCAAAAGAATTCGTGATATTGTTCAGTTATAATAGGCGTTTGTGTATTGTTTATTGACTTTGTGAAATATAGCTCTGAATGAAGTTCGTATTGAGTTATATTTGTTAAACTCATTAATATCTTTTTAGGGACTATTTTGAATACGGAGCGTAGAAGATTCAACTATCAGAGGAATAATGTCTGACGCACAGGGAAATACTGACTTATGGTTATACAATCATATTAAGTGGATTTTTATTCTTGTTTATTTGCCTTCGAATCAAGTGATTGATGTAATTAGCAAATTTAAAGTGTTTAAAAGTGATCTCACTTTGGATATAAACATTTTATTTCAAGATGATGGAGATGGGTAATTTAAATATACTGTTTTGTAAATATTGACTTTGTCTTCTACAACAGATTTACGTTAAAAATTATTAGAGTATTAAATTGTTGAACAACATTGGCATCTTGTGTGGGATGTTAAATTAAAATGTGGATGAAGATTATCCGAGTCATTGCTGCCGAATAGAGCGCCGAGTCGATGTTTCAGTTGCTGGGTCTTTTATACAGGGGCAAGTTACAAGTTTGGTGGCCTGCCATGCATCAGTGGGAATTGATCCCTGCGCCATGTAAATCAAAAAGGCACCGAGTCGACGTTTCAGTTGCTGGGTCTTTTATACAGGGGCAAGTTACAAGTTTCGTGGCCTGCCATGCATCAGTGGGGATTGATCTCTGTGCCACGTAAATCAAAATGTGGATAAGATTCATTGTGCATAATGTCGAGAAGGGAAAAGGATTTCACTTGGCAATGATGAAGGGGGAACCAGGGTATGGATATCATGTATTATGCGAGATGTTGAAACAGTGGGAGGTTGTTTGGCAATACTGAAGGGGGAATGAAGAGTGCCAAAATTTTATCCCATCAGTAATACAGGACTGAAGTGTAATAGAAAAAACTGAATATTTTAAGCAAGTAAATAAAAAAAAAATAGGTAAAACTTGAAAACTGTAGGTTTATGGCCAGTAGCAGAAAAGAAGACCAATCAAACGAGGTGTTTTTAACGTTGACAAAGAATAAGAAATCAAACCATAAAAATTTAAAAAAAGAAAGAATCTAAAATTAAATAAGAATAAAAAGAAAAAAATCATGCCAATATATATGACAGTAGTTTTTACATGTAAAACTGCGGAAGTAGGAATATACAATAAGTGAGCTACTCTTCTCAACAACACAGAAGCATCTGGTAAGTCAGTTTGGCTTTAGATCTTTTTTTAGGAAGTAACTTTCTAACTGAAGTCTTTTTTATTTTCCGTTGCAACCCTTGATTAGTGTCGAAATTTGTTGCAAAAAGGCACGTTCAGTCAAGCCACTTTCTTTTATTTAGTTAATCGCTGAAATCAGGAACACGCGTCTGAATCGGATATAAATTTCAAATGTGTAGCATTCTGAGTTGAAATATAATTTGTTTACAGGTGTCTTTACAAGTCTTTTTTACAGGTGTTTCCGCGTTGACAAAGGGGAGAAACCTCAATTTCAAAAAATTTAAAAAAGGGAAAGGATCTAATATCAAATGAGAATAAAAAGAAAAAAATCATGCCAATATATATTACAATAGTTTTTACATCTAAAACTGCGGAAGTAGAATATACAATAAGTGAGCGACTCTTCTCAACAACACAGAAGCATCTGGTAAGTCAGTTTGGCTTTAGATCTTTTTTTAGGAAGTAACTTCCTAACTGAAGTCTTTTTTATTTTCCCTTGCAACCCTTGATTAGTGTGAAAATTTGTAGCAAAAAGGCACGTTCAGTCAAGCCACTTTTTTTTTAGTTAATCGCTGAAATCAGGAACACGCTTCCGAATCGGACCTAATTTCAAATTTGTAGCATTCTGAGTTGAAATATAATTTTTTTTTCATTAGCCTCATCTGCTAGTGTAAAAGAGACAGATGAAAAGCCTGACAGAGGAAAAAAATATTCCACTCTGCTGGTGCTTCCTGTACATAATTATTGTTGTACTTTTGAAAACATATTGAAAATAAAAAAATGGAATAAAGAGGGAGAAAAAACGGAAGACAAAACGGAAAACGGAAGAAAAACGGAAAAACGGAAAAAACGGTGTACGGTATGCTGCCTTTGAATTTTTTTTTGGGTTTTGCCAGTTAATTCCTGCTGAGCATTCTGAGTTGAAATATAATTTGTTTACAGGTGTCTTTACAAGTCTTTTTTACAGGTGATTTTTGACAAGTTAATAATCAGCAATAATTTGTACGGTATGCTGCCTTTGAATTTTTTTTTAGGATTTTGCCAGTTAATTCTTATTACCATAATTAACAATTAATTTTTAGACCACACTGCTTTTCCATTTACGAAAAATTAAGCAAGAAAGAACGAATTTTTCGTTGGAGAGCCTTTCTCAACGGAAAAAAGAACGAAAAAAACAAGACATTGTTTTAAAAAATTAAGACGCACAAAAAAAACACGACAACTAAACACACGAAGAAAAAAACTCACATCATCAACAAACTTCAAGCACTGACGTTACAACTTAAGTATAAGATCAAAGCGAATGTTTATAGTTGAACCATGAGTCACTCTCTCGTCAACATTCTATAGTGAAATAGTGATATAGTCTATAGTCTATAGGGATATACTCAGTATATCTATACTCAATATCTATACTATCTGTTACTATATAGTATAGATACTATACTATATATCTATATTATATCTATACTATATAGTATATCTATACTCAATATCTATACTATCTATTACTATATAGTATAGATACTATATTATATATCTATACTATACTATATATATCTATACTATACTATATATCTATACTATATCTATACTATATAGTATATCTATACTCAATATCTATACTATCTATTACTATATAGTATAGATACTATACTATATATCCATACTATATATCTATACTATACTATATATATCTATATATGTCTATATATATCTATATATATATACTATATCTATACTATATAGTATATCTATACTCAATATCTATACTATCTATTACTATATAGTATAGATACTATACTATATATCTATACTATACTATATATATCTATATATATCTATACTATACTATATACCTATACTATATCTATACTATATAGTATATCTATACTCAATATCTATACTATCTATTACTATATAGTATAGATACTATACTATATATCTATACTATACTATATATATCTATATATATCTATACTATACTATATATCTATACTATATCTATACTATATAGTATATCTATACTCAATGTCTATAGTGAAACTCTGGGTCACTCTCCTCTCAAAATTCAGTGTATAAATGAGAATCTATTAAAAGTGAAGACTATATTTACTTGAACAAATAAAAAAAGGTCATCAAACCCCAGATAAATCACCCCTAACTAAATCTCGTAGGTTAATCAGTAAATTCATGAATTATAAATTAAATAGATTCTTTGTTTGCTAGTTTAGCTGGAGTCCGTTAAATTTTCCCAGTTTTGACCTCATTCTGACTTTTGTTCACAACGTTGTCACTTGTTCCAGGACAATTATTTAAATCTTTATTGGCTGAAAATTTTACCTGCTCCTTAATCAAACTGTTGTAGATTGAGTTTATCCTAAAATCCGCTTCATCTCTATTAATATTATTATCCCCATAGATAACCTTTTTAATTTCTATAATTTCTCTAAAACTTTGCATAAGTCCTACAGGCGTATCTACAATTTTTGTCTGATCAAATAAAATACTATGGCGAGGAAAATTAAATAAGTGTTCTGCTACAGCTGATTCAAACGTTTCCAGTTTTCGCTTAAGTTTTAGCGAAAAGTCTATGTGGTTTTTGTGTTGTTTTAGCCTATTTTCTAAATTCTGCTGTCTTCTCCTTACATACAATTTACCACAAGAGCATGGAATTTTGTATACTCCCTTTTGTATGTTTCTTGGAACCTGGTCTTTTCTATTAGTTAGCTATGGGCTTATAGTTTATCCTGATTTAAATGCTGTTTTTATACTATGTTTTTTTTTTTAATTCTCTTCTTAATTTCTGTGATAACATTGGGATGTAAGGCAAAGTTATGTAATTTGTTTTTTGAGTTAATCCTTCTTCTTCTAATATTACAGGTTCCATTAAATTTGCCCTCGTCACAGTATTTTGTTATATCGGACAAAAATTGTAGATACGTCTGTAGGACTTCTGCAAAGTTTCAGAGAAATCATAGAAATGAAAAAGATTATCTATGGGGGAGTTTTTATTATTAGAGTTGAAGGGGATTTTAGGATAAAGTCAGTTTATAATAGTTTAATTAAGGAGCAGGTAAAATCTTCAACCAGTAGTGATTTACATAATTGTCGTGGATCAAATAATAACCTTGCGAACAGAAGTCAAAGGGCGGTGGACCTGGGATTTGGTGACCTTTTTTTTATTTGTTCAAGTAAATATAGTCTTTACTTCTAATATATTCTCATTTATACACTGAATTTTGAGAGGAGAGTGACCCAGAGTTTCACTATAGACATTCGCTTTGGTTTTATTCTTATGTTGTATTGTCAGTGCTGGAAGTTTGTTTATGATGTGAGTTGTTCTTATTTATTTATTTATTTTTCTTCTTTTTCGTGTGTTTAATTGTCGTGCTTTTTTTGTCTGTGAGTATTTTTTTTAATAATTTATTTTTGTTTTTTCGTTCTTTTCGTCTTTTTCCGTTGAGAAAGGTTCCCGGACGTGGGGCCAAAATATTCGGAATATTTCTTAATTAAAGTTTTTTTTGTTCACTGTTTTGATGAAATTAAAACCCGTTTTTTTTCTTGCTTAATTTTTCGTAATTACCATAATTACCCACTCATAGATCAGATTTTTCGTGTGGAATTCATGTAACATGGAGAGCGTCTTTCTGCGTTTGGAGTAGTTTTTCTGGAGCTCTCTTTCAGCTAAAATCCTGGAGCGTTCTGATAAATATTTGTTTCACAGGTTGCTGAATAACTTCTGAAAGTTGAATCTGCATGGCAATATCTCCAGTTGTTTTTCGTTTGTTTGTTTGCTTAATAAGTTAGTTAAGGCGGCTCTAGTTTTCATTTCGCTTAATTGGCAGTTCTGAAGTTTGCCACTAGGATGCTCGCAACATCAACAAGGACTGTAAATGGTGGTAAGTGACAAAAGACAAAGCCTTACATTTTTGGAAACTGAAGTCACCAGCCTTAGACGATGCATCAAGCACATTGCACTTCGCCTTTGATCAAGAGCTTTTCTCGAAGCAGAACTTCGAGAAAAGAATACATGTCTCGGAGTGTGCTAACATAAGCGGTATTCAACTTACGTGCTGCCAGTGAAGGAGCATTTGGGCGTTAGTCAATATTTCTGATCAGCAATATATCCCTCTGATGCCTTAACGTGTCTATCGTATCTGTTCAAGATGAAGACCCTGAAAGAAATTACTTACATTCCAAATTGATTAAATAGGAATGATACTCGGCTAACATACTTGTTTTGCCTAGTTCAAACACTAATTGCCGACAATCACTGCTAAAAATCTCTAATCAAAGCATCCGTTATTGGCCATTTTTGTTGCTGAAGTTAAAGCTTGATATTTTAAATTGAAGAGGATGAAAAATAACATAACATGAATTACTTTTTCATTTCATGAAGTCCTATTATATATTACAAACGGTTTTTCCTTTTTAATTGTTGTTACGTGTTCTTTTTTAGTTATACTTAAATCTTCTGTTTAACCTCCTTATATACTAGATGAATAAGTCTGCTATCTCGGTAAATAGCTATCAGGCTTACATGACTTTTACGTAGAATTCTACTAATATGTACATTTCTGCAAATTCACTCTGGACAAAATCAGTGCCTGTTGCAGATTATATTGGATTATCATCCCTCATTTCCATTTCTCATTTCTTCAGAGTATTTGAATGTAATGCATAGAAGCTCGTTGAACAAATAAATAACAAATATGTTAGATACATTTAAATATAGATAATTTCTTATGTGTAGTTTATAGATAATTTCTTATGTTAGTTTTTTTCTTATTACCAGGGTTGCCACCAGGGTCAGATTCTAAAGTGCTACCATTTTCCAAATTTGCTTGCTACGCAGTGATTTTCGGTGTTACAGTCAAACAATTGACTGCTAGTGCTAAATAGCATTTTCGTGCTACAGGTGTCAACCCTGAAGCACGTTTTACAATACTAGACACAATGAAATGGTGCTAAAATAGCAATTTAATGCCACAGGTGGCACCCCTGCTTATTACATTATACCGAGGAAACTATAGAGAGAGAGAGAGTAAAAAAAAGAATGTCTGAATTGAGGGGGGGGGGAAGGAGAAGTGTTTGAAGCTGTGCTGGCTTCGGGTGGTTCCTTGCTAAGATGAATTAAAAGTTTTAGTAGTAGCAATCCAACCTTCGTATTCTGTTTCCTTTTCGGTATTGTAGTTCTTCCTATTTTCTTTACCTTTTCATTTTGTCATCTTTATTTTCCACATCTTTTTCTTTATCTTCACGTTTTGATATTGCAACAGAGAATAAATCTCAAATTAACTATAAGGCGTTCTGGCGAAATTCGTCACATAATCTTAAGGGCCGGACGCGCGTAGCTTTTTTCGGTGCTGATTTTTAATGAAATAAGAAAAAAACATTTAACAGTAAAGAAACTTAACAAAATTAATAAAAGAACTAAATAATAAGTCGAGATCAGTCATGCAACATTGATAACCTGCAGTTGACAATAGCTTTTTAGTTTTAAAAATCTCGCGAAGAGGGCATTGTTTTTATATTGCTATCGTTGGCCCAGCTGCTAAAATTGTCGTAAAAAAAAAACTACTTGCGTCCGGCCCATAAGTTCCCACAGACAGCGATTTGCGAAGAAACGCAACTTAAACCAGTCATTTAACTTGCGAAAAAATGCGCAAAATTATCCGAAAATCGCACGCATAGCATGGAAAAATCGCAACTACTCTTATCTTACGGAAGCTGAGTTTCAATCCATTCGTTGCTGTGGAGCTTCTAATATTGCTTCAAAATAATCAGCTAAATCTTATCAGTTGCTACTAGATCTCGCAGAAATCATCCGATGCAGTCTATTTTTGACAATTGGCTATTACTATTTACTTGATTCTTGATTACCTTTTCTTACATTCATTCCGAAAAAATGCTGGTAAAAAATCGCCTGCAATTCGCAAAATCGCTGCGGCTTTCCCCAAAGCGCAGTAACTGGGAACTCAGGGATATCCATTTTTTTGTACTTCCATTAGAGCTGAAAAGGGTTCCTTGGGATTTATTCAATGGTATTTGTTCATGGAATTTTAGAGGGGGTTGGAGGGTGCAGGGGGTAAGATGTGTTTCTCAAAATCTAGAGCGAGGCAAATTTGTCGTTTTCTCGATTTATTCAATGAAAATTCAATGAAAAAGCATTTTTCAATGAAACCATCTCCTAAAAAGGTGTTCCTAAGTCTAGGGGTGGGAAAGAAATCCAGGAGAAGTAAATGCCCTGTCGCCCTCCTTCCAGTCGAAAACGCAGGATCTATTAGGAATTGAAACGGGAATACATCCATAAACTTCATTTCCAAGCTTATTCAGTGTTGCCATTCTTCCTTGAACACCATTCTTAGTTTTGACAAATTTTAACTGTTCATCTTTTTTGGCCTATACCCAAAAGAATATTTAACGAAAATTTAGTCTTGGGTGGGAATGTCTATAGTGTGGTTTAAATGCTATGCCAAAATATCGCTTTCATCTGAATGAAAGTAAAACTTGATTAAATGTAGGACACCTGCTCTGTATGCGTTTTGGAGTATTTAATTGCATAAACAATGACAATGCAGTACTGTCATCGGAGTGGCTCAGATGCCAAGTTCGAGGGCTGATTTGTAAAATCATGTTTTAATTATCACCTGGTAGGAAGATTTTCCGGATGTTTTTTTTTTTATCTGTTTGAATGCGAAGAAAGTGTAGAAATTCAAACATGTATTCATTTAAATTGACTTTTAATATTCAATAGCTAATGCACTTTTTTAATTGTGCTTCTACTAATTTAGTTTGGAGAGGGGGCATAAACTGAGAAAAATCAGTAAAGAAATGTAAGAAAATATTTGGGGAATCATAAGAGGGTATTAGGGAACGCGGGAACGAATACCCCCCCCCCCGCCTCTCTCCCTCTCATGTATGTGCCTGATTGTTGACATTCAACCTAATTTACATAGTAATTCCCTGAACACACAGGATAAATCTGTATGATTTTTTTCCTTCGGGAAGAATCAACACCAGAGGGTTCAGACCAAGTCCTCTGATGACAATTTTACTCCCTTATAGGGTTTAACTTTTTCAAATTATTGACACTTAATTGGTAGTTGTTGACAATTAAGGGAGTGATTGACAAGCTTTACAGAAGAACCGTCAATGATTTGATTCGGGTAAGAAAAGAAAAAGATTGGAATTCCAGTGGTTTTATGTAGCGTAACAGCTGTAAAGTGTCTTTGCTTGAGTGAATGTCAACAAAAATTGGGGGCCGCGACACAATTTCCCATCTGAATTTAAGGCCTTTAGGCAGTGCAATTCCCTATCAGCCAATAGATGTGTAGCCGTTTGTGTTTACCGTTTTCATATAAATCTTTTGATGTTTTATTTCGGTTCATCCGTCTCCAGCCTTCCCCCTCGTTGGGCGGTGCTACCCAACTGTTCAATGGATTAAAAAAGTGTCGCTAAGTCAGCTAAAAAGCATGCATTTTGTTCTCTGGTCCTGAAAACGAAACTTCTCTAGATTTCCAAAATTAAAATGAACCAACTTACCTATAGCCTTGATCACATTTTTAGAAGAAGGATAATTTCTTCTCCCCGTTGAAAATTTGGGATCCTAGGAATGTACGAATTGAGATTTTCAACACACATTTCTTGTTGTTTTAAGTTTTAGGTAATTCTGATAGTGTCGAAACATAGTAAAATAGTTTAAATTTTACATGTCTGATTCAGTGCCTAAATATTTTGTTTATTTTATTTTTGTTCTTCCAGTGGGCACGAAGTTTGCACTTTCCACCCTCCCATTTTTTTTGCGAAAAATATATGCAAAAACACAACCCGTTTTCCTTTTTATATTCTATAACCAATCATAAAGATTGCATGACATACTGCTGAACTGATCAAACTCCCCTCAAAATAGTCTTCTATTTGCTCGATTATAATTTCCCAAGAAATGTTTCTATCAGTCTGTTGAGTTTTGACAAAAGACAACGTGCAAACGGTGATGGTTTTATCCCAGAAAAAAAAATCGGATGACCCTGTATAAAATAAATAAATAAATGCAAACCTTGGCAGAATTCCATTAATGGCAATAAAGCTACAAATATTCGAATTTTTTTCAAACTATTAAACACTAAGCTTTTCTATTATTTAATAGTAACTAGTCCCAATGTCCCTAGGTAACTATATATTAACTATAATAGTAACTAACTAATATAGTAACTAGTAACTAGTAATATAGTAACTAATATAGTAACTATAATATTAACTAGGTAACTATAATAGTAACTATAGTCCCTAGTCCCTATATATTATTTAAATGAAACTAGTCCCTGGATTTGTACTGACATTTCGTTTGTTAATCCATTTTGACTCACATTTGATCATTACACAAAAAAAGAACGAAGACAACATAAGAGAAGAAAAACGACTCAAAGACTACATTCAGATGAAAGCCCCTGCAGGCCCCCCTCAAATCATCTTGTGCATAGACATGAGCCTTTTAGTTGGGAGTATGTTTAAATACGCCCGAACCCAAATTAGTGGTGATTCAGGTTTCAAACGAAGTTTTTGCCGTTTAAATTCCTGCTTCTGTAGCTCAAGTGAGGAAACGCTGAAATCAAGGAAGAGTGGTTGTTCATGAAATAGTCCCTGGAACGGCTGATAGATACCCTGAGGAAACGAGACGCAGTTTCAATCACTGCAGTAGTGTGATTTATTTATGTTTTGTAATAGTTCGACATCCTAAAGTTCGAGAACAATAATGAGTCGTACTTTTATTCACCTCACCTGAGTAGTTTGTACTTCCAGTTGGTGCTCTCTATGAGTTTTATTCTAAAAAAAAAAAAAAAAAAAAAAAAAAAAAAAAAAAAAAAAAAAAAAAAAAAAAAAAAAAAAAAAAGACTCGCCTTATTTTTGACTCCAAACCCCTTTCAAATATGTTCTATTTTTAAACAGTTTGTGGTAAGTACAGAGCAACTTTTATCAGTAGAAAAGAAATACGAAAAGAAAAATTTTGATTATAATACGTGCACCAAAATAGTTTTACGCTGATTCCAGAGAAGCGACGTTCATTAATCTGAATTTTACTTGTTAAACGTATTAGCATAAGAGGATTAGTATAGTTCTTGAAAAGGGATAAACACTCTCACAAAAGGACTTTGATCTTCATGAGAACTTTTTAGAGAAGTTGAAAAAATATAGACAGGCAGGATCAGGGGGTTAGGGTCACGTGCCCCCCCATAGGGTTTGAAATTACATTAACTACAGGGTCGGAGGGGTGAAAATGCCTATGGGAGGTCAAATTTTTTCGGTATAACATTAGTTTTGTATATGCCCCTGTAGATAAGTACGCCTTTTGCGTCCTTTTGACAAAAGTGGTTCTTTATCTTTGACTCAATATCAGGTAGAACTAAAAAATAAATATAATTGACATTTAATTAGAGTTTTTCACGTCTAACGTTGTGATTTCATTGGATAAACAATGAATGTGCTTTTTTCTGTTAGAAAAAAAAAACTTTTCTTTTCAGTTTTTAGTCTCGTTTGTAATAAGCATTATGAAATTAATCACAGATGCCAATTTGAAACTCGGAGGGAGTTATAACCTTCTAAACCGTTCAACTGGTTGTTTTATCAGTTATCTTAGCCGAACAAAACCAAACTGACAATATAAGATCAGTTAGGCATGCAAAACATAAACTTGAAATCAAGACGAGGTCCCGAAACTAGGAGGACAATATATTAGAGACAAAATGTTGAACGAGGGGTGGGGCGTAGTCTCCATGTACGCTGGTATAAATTGTCTTATGTCTGTAATTAATTTAAAAAAATGCTTTTTGAGGAAAGTAAAGAGCAAAGTTGAAACTTAAAACGAATAAAAATTATTGCTTCACAGTCTACCTAACGTATATCAATGAAACTAGTACAAACAAAACAAATAATCGTATTTCCCTATGTTTGTAGGATTTTGTAGCCGTTTGTAGGATTTTAAGCCGTCCTGGCTAAGTGGTTGAAGCGATGGTGTGGGAGTCCCTTGTCCAAGGGGCACGGGTTTAATCCCAGTTGTGACCAGTTATTTAGTTTGGGACAGGGGTCAGTGTCGTGACTCTGTAAGTTCAGCCAGAGTCGACTCAGCTCTAAATGGGTACCTGGAGAAATCTAGAGAAAGTAAGCAAGAAGGGTGTGTGAAAGCACAGGATGGTTGGCCCCCAGCCCCTCATTGCACTTCCTGGCTGAAGGGCCGTGAAACGGAAATCAGCACCGCCGGTTGGGACCACAAGGGTCTTGTGCCGTTTTACATGTAGGATTATAGAAAACCAGCGCATTACTGAAAACAGGAAAACCAAGTAAAAAACATCTGTTTTATATAAAAAAAATGTCGATTTATTAGTTAAAAGTGAGTAAGTAGCCTGACAACAACAAAATAATCTATAAAAATTTTCATGATCTAACACCAGCTGTGATAACAGTAACTTTCAGCATACAATTAAACTGTCTTGAAAAACATAAGCTTAAAAATAAATACTTTTTTAATAACCGCGAAGTCAGTGAACAGCATACAGAAATATTGGATTGATTTATCAGGTAACATTTAGGTCTCACCAGCTATAATACCAATAATTAGTGATAAACAATATTAGATTGTAAGAAATACGCTTTAGTATTACTCAAAATGAAGATCAAATAAGCCGTAATATGAACTCTGGAAGTCCAGTAATTTCTCTATATACAACAGAAAATTTCAAGTTACGGTGAAAATTTTAAAGTCAATCTGTAGTCCTAATGCTATCAAGAAGGTTTGACTTCGAACTTGTCAACAAACTGATCTTGACATGTCCTTTTCAGAACCAAAACGAAAGCCAATCATTGGACTAAACCATTATGCAGAAGTGTTACTAAATTAAACGAAAAAAAAAACTCTATTTAGCATTAATCCTAAAATGCTTTATTTTTATACTGTAAAAATGACCTTAATCGGATTGCCTTTACTGTACCAAAACTTAAAGATAGACTGTAAAGCACTAACTTTTTTTTTGTTTTAAGTTTCAATTTCGCTCTTTAATTCCCTCAAAAAACTGTCTGTATTTAAAAATTAATATTTGCCTGTTTTTAGTTTGAATTTAATGCAGAAGCAACACTGCAATATTCTTTTTTTTTCAGGTTGGGCAGCCTACTCATATACGGAATGGTTTCTGTTCGTTTCAAGTTTTAATGTCGCTTTTTACTTTGAGGTGAAAAACAATATTCAATTTCTAATTTGCCAAGAAATCTATGCCACACAAAATGGTGTACACGATTTTTGAAGGTGGGCAACCTCGACAGTTAGGAAAGAGTAATTACTTTACTAAAGAAGATTTTTAAGTTTTCAAAACCTAAGCAAAATTTCGGTATGTGTAACTTATTTCACTAAAAATCCCCCCCCCCTTCATCCTGATAAACATCATAAACCTTTAGACATAAATATGTGAATTAGCAATAAACAAGAAAAAGTTGAAATATAACCTGTCAACTAGAAGAATATCACAGAAAAAAAAAGTGCAAGTTGGTTCTTAGTGCTATGATGTATATATATTTGTTATGTCTGTAAATACATCACAAATAGTTTTATTCTGTATATTAAGTAGTAAAAAAAGGAAATAGTTCTAATAAATAATTATAACAATAAATAATCCTTCTTTGAAGATACAGCTTTGTGTGCTCCCAGAGCCATGTGCCAACTTTATTCCAACCCCTAAGTGACAAGGGGTTGGGGTCCAGGGCATAATTCGTTCCAAAGATATTGCATGGAAATATTCACAAATTTTTTTTAAAAAATAGGGAATTAGCTGAAAAATAATCATATCTAAGGTACAGAACCATAATTGAAAAAAAAGAAAACCTGTTTAAGAAACTGAACCCTTGCCATCATTGTTACAGCAGTAGCCGCAACCGAGTAAAGAGCGAACCACATCCCAAAAGTTGAAAAACATGTTTTTAAAAAACTGCCATGTGAAAAAAACTGCCATCATACACTGAATCAGGAATGATAACTATTATTTTGGTTAATCTTAAAAGTAAAAATTTATTGTGAAATGAAATTTGTAGGAATTATGAAAAAGAGCATGAAACCCCTTAAAAACCGCGTCAGATCGAAACAAAAAGTGTATCATTGGAAGTAGTATGGTTGAAAACCCATAGAAGGACAATTACAGCCCTTCACCTCGAACGCAAAGAAAACTCCCTTTTTTGAATGGATAGCACTGATATGTCTCCTTTTTTTTCTTTTTCATCATTGATAGCAAATGACCAGAGCCTCATAGAGAGATGCACATCGGAGTATCGGTATACTCTGTTTTTTTCAGCCATTTTCTAGGCTCGGGAAAGAATAAAACGGACCCTATACTAGGTAGTGGTGTCTACAGAGTCCCATTTTCATGTAGAAAATTTTACGTTGGAAGGACCCATCAACAACTAGGGGAACGATTGCAAGAACACAAAATTTCAATAGATGACTCCCTGAGATTGGAAAATAAAATGACAAATTTGATTCAGCTCTGGCCCAGCATATATACGAAAATCCTGACCATTTAGTTCTTTTTGAAGAGGCAACTTTAATATATACCGTAAATGGCCTACCACAATCTTTTAAAGAGGCAATTGAGATAAAAAAAAAACATATAAATAGAAATTTTGCTATAAATAGAAACACGGGAGATATTTCCTTAAGCCCAATTTATAATAATTTAATATTAAAAGACTCTATGAATAGTTTCGCCCAGTCTAATTTAAGACAACCTGTCCGCATATCTAATGAAAACCGAAATTGTAGACA
Source organism: Artemia franciscana (assembly GCF_032884065.1). NCBI lineage: Eukaryota > Metazoa > Arthropoda > Branchiopoda > Anostraca > Artemiidae > Artemia > Artemia franciscana. The sequence goes on along the minus strand of NC_088879.1, from coordinate 13,800,369 downwards.
GGCGAAATCTGTTGCAAGGCAAAGGATACTTATTCAATCTAATTGGTAACTTCTCTTTCATTGATTTCAAGTTGGTTTTTGTTGTTTGATTCAGTGTCTTTTTTCCTCTCGTGCAGTTCACTTAAAAAGGTTAGATTTTGCTGCTGTTTCATATTTGTTTCTTTTTTTTTATCTTTCTTTTTTTTAAGCACTGAGGACAACTTGGCGGAGGTCCTTGTCGAAATATTTGCTTGTTTTTCATATTTTGCTACTGGCTGATAAAATCCTCGTTTTTCACCTATTTGTTTTTTTTTCTCTTTTCATTTATTATTTCCTTTCTTTGTTTTCATACGTTTCTAGGCTCATTTTTTAAAGCACGTCCCGGGAAGGAAATCTATTCCAATATTTAAGAAAAGCGATTCATATCTAAGTAATGAGTGTCTTTTCTATTTAGGTACAGGTCAGATAAATCCCTAAGGCGAATGTCCAAAATTTATATTTCGGAACTAATGGAACAAATTCCTTGCGACACGAGGGATTGAACCGCTGACCCATTGATCATGAGAACAACGCTTATCCACCACGCTGTCACAAGGCAATACAAAGAATTAAAGATATATATCTTGTTTTAAAAAAGAAATTTCACGGTTGCAGCAGTAGCTGCAACCTAGTAAAGAAGGAACCACAGCCCATAGTAACCCATGGTTGAAAACACGTTGTTAAAAAAAAAAAAAAAAAAAAAAAAAAACGCCAAGTGACAAGAAATTTTGCTCTTTGAAATTTTTGATCTTTCTTTTTTTGAGCACTGAGGACGACTTGGCGGAGGTCCTTGACGAAACATTTGCTTGTTTTTCATATTTTGCTACTGGCTGATAAAATCCTCGTTTTTCACCTATTTGTTTTTTTTTTTCTCTTTTCATATTTCCTTTCTTTGTTTTCATACGTTTCTAGGCTCATTTTTTAAAGTACGTCCCGGGAAGGAAATCTATTCCAATATTTAAGAAAAGCGATTCATTTCTAAGTAATGAGTGGCTTTTCTATTTAGGTACAGGTCAGATAACTCCCTAAGGTGAAAGGCGCGTTTCTGTTGATATAGCAAAATTTGCGACAAATATGTCTGGATATGTAAAGCTGTCCGATTACTTAACCTTTTGTGTCGAAGCTACTCCCCTGGAGTAATTTCTTAATTGCTATTAAATTAAATTTTTTAAAACAAAGGAAGTCTATTTCAAAATTACAATGTCAAAAATTAATATGTCTTTCGATAATGCAACAAATTCCTTGCGACACGAAGGATTGAACCGCTGACCCATTGATCATGAGAACAACGCTTATCCACCACGCTGTTCCAAGGTAATATAAAGAATTAAACATATATATCTTGTTTTAATAAAGAAATTTCATGGTTGCAGCAGTAGCTGCAACCTAGTAAAGAAGGAACCACCGCCCATAGTAACCCATGGTTGAAAACACGTTGTTAAAAAAAAAAAAAAACACCCAGTGACAAGAAATTTGCCGTCTTACACTAAATCAGGAATGGTAACTATTGTTTTGACTAATCTTAAAAGTAAAAGTTTATTGCGAAAAGAAATTTATGGTGACTTCGAAAAAGAGCGTGAAACCCATTGAAAATGGAACCAGATCGAAATAACAAGCGCACCATTGGAATTAGAATGGTCAAAAATCTATAGTAGGACAATTACAGTCCTCCACCTTGAAAACTAAGGAGAATCACTTTTTTGTATTGGCAGCACTGATGTCTCCTTTTTTTTGACCCGGCTAGCGAATGACTAGAACGTCATAGAGAGATTTTTAATAGCTCATTTGAAAGGAAATTAACTTTTCTAGTACCTTTTTTAAGTGACCGAAAATATTGGAGGGCAATAGCCCCACTCACTGAAAGCTTCCTCCCCCCAAAGCTATCCAATCTAAATTTTGAGATAGCCATTTTGTTCAAAATAGTTCGGAGGTCCACTCTCTATGGTTTTGGTGACGATATGACCCTCATTAGTCACTTGGGAAAGGACTGCACGCTGAATCGGTATCGGGCGTATCAGTATGGGCGTATTGGTAATGGCACGTGTCTCAAACAAATTTTTAATAGCTCATATAAAAGGTATAGCTCATATATATAAATTTCACCACCAGCAAGTTCCGAATGACACTACAGACGTTACTTTTGGTGCCATGTCTCAAGCAAAAAAGCTGGGCCTAGGGGCCTACCAGAACTTTCTCATATCAAGTGAAAATGGCAGAGAAAACTAAAAAATGAGCCATATAGTAATAAAAAAGGTAAATATGTACTAAAGAAAACTGACCTGTTTCAGTGGATGCTTGAATTATGCAGGATTATCTTAGTTTTGGATAAACTAAATTTCAGTAGGGAGAGGGGAAAGTGGAGTCTGGGGAAAATTAAGCTCTGGAGGGGAAGTTGCTACCTCTGCCCCATAGAAAATTACATTCTTGACCCCAACCCTTGCCACTTAGTGGTTGGAGAAGTGTAGGCATGCGGTTCGGGAACTACTCAAAGTTGTATATTGAAAGAAGGATTACATATTATTATACTTACTTGTTCAAATTGTTTATTTGACATTCTTTACATGTGCAAGATTGTGCATCAAAAGAAGAAGAAAGACAAATGAAAACAGTGCTGAATAACAATTCAGGTAATTCTTTCAAAATTTTTGAAATGAAAACAAACTTAGTTTATAATGCCATTTATCGTACCTGCACAAGAAATGATCTTTTTTTGAATTTTCGATTCATTTTTAAATAATGAGAGGCTTTTCTAAATAGGGACTATTCAAATAATTCCCTAAGCATAAAGGCACATTTCTGTTGAGCTAACAAAATTTTCCACAAGCATATCGATATGCAAACCTATCCGCTCAGCTAGCCGTTTTTGTCGAAGCTGCTCGCCTAGAGCTGCTTTCTTAAGGGCTAAAATTTAATTTTTTCAAACCAAGAAATAAAGATCTATTTCTTCTTTTGTTTTTACTTTCCACTCTGAACTTATTTTTTCCTTCAATTCTTGTATGGCTTCTTCGTTCAGCTCTTTAATAAGGGTCGAAGTGTCTTAACTCCCATATATTACAGGTGATTAGAAATTATATAAAATAACTAGCTGTTGGGGTGGCGCTTTGCGCCACCCCAACACCTAGTTGGTGGGGGCGCTTTGCCCCCCCCCCAAGCCCCCCCCCCCCCCGCGCGTAAGTCGTTACGCGCCATTGTAGTTGTGTCCCTGTGTCCCACCTGTGAATATATATATATATATATATATATATATATATATATATATATATATATATATATATATATATATATATATATATATATATATATTTATATATATATATACATATATATCTATATATATAAAAATAAGTTTTCTGTCCGTTACGCCAGATTATATCTTCTATATATATAAAAATAAGTTGTCTGTGTGTGGATCTGTGGATGGATCAGGTGACGTCACCTGAGAAAACTGGATCAGGTGACGTCAAAACTGAAAAAACTAAAAAAAGGCAAAAACTACAAAAAAAACTAAATACTAATAAAAAAAATAAAAAAGCTAAAAAACTAAAAAAACTAAAAAAAGATAAAAACTACAAAAAAAACTAAAAACTAATAAAAAAGCTAAAAAACTAAAAAAACTAAAAAAAAAGCAACAACTACAAAAAAAACTAAAAACTAATAAAAAAAATAAAAAAGCTAAAAAACTAAAAAAACTAAAAAAACTAAAAAAAGGTAAAAAACTAAAAAAAACTAAAAACTAAAAAAAACTAAAAAAAGGAAAAAACTGAAAAATAAGCTAAAATAAAGGTAAAAACCAATAAAAAACTAAAAAGAAAAAAAAAGAAAAAACTAAAAAAAATTTTCATCTAAAAAACTAAAAAAAAACTAAAAAAGGTAAAAACTAAAAGAACTAAAAAAGAAAAAAATAAATGACGACACTCAAAGAGAAAGCGACCAGGACAAAAGGAATGTTCGATTAGCAATCAACAAAGCACCGGGACACAGGGAGTATAAATGACGACCAGGACATAAGTAAAAAAAAAACTATCTATATATATAAAAATAAGTTGTCTGTGGATCTGTGGATCGTGGATCAGGTGACGTCACCTGAAAAAACTGGATTAGGTGACGTCAAAACTGAAAAAACTAAAAAAAGGCAAAAACTACAAAAAAAACTAAAAACTAATAAAAAAAATAAAAAAGCTAAAAAACTAAAAAAACTAAAAAAAGGCAAAAACTACAAAAAAAACTAAAAACTAATAAAAAAGCTAAAAAACTAAAAAAACTAAAAAAAAGGGCAAAAACTACAAAAAAAACTAAAAACTAATAAAAAAATAAAAAAGCTAAAAAACTAAAAAAACTAAAAAAACTAAAAAAAGGTAAAAAACTAAAAAAAACTAAAAACTAAAAAAAACTAAAAAAAGGAAAAAACTGAAAAATAAGCTAAAATAAAGGTAAAAACCAATAAAAAACTAAAAAAAAAACTGAAAAAACTAAAAAAAGGCAAAAACTACAAAAAAACTAAAAACTAATAAAAAAAGTAAAAAAGCTAAAAAACTAAAAAAACTAAAAAAACTAAAAAAACTAAAAAAAGGTAAAAAACTAAAAAAAATAAAAAATAAAAAAAAACTAAAAAAAAAGGAAAAAACTGAAAAATAAGCTAAAATAAAGGTAAAAACCAATAAAAAACTAAAAAGAAAAAAAGGAAAAAACTAAAAAAAATTTTCATCTAAAAAACTAAAAAAAACTAAAAAAGGTAAAAACTAAAAGAACTAAAAAAGAAAAAAATAAATGACGACACTCAAAGAGAAAGCGACCAGGACAAAAGGAATGTTCGATTAGCAATCAACAAAGCACCGGGACACAGGGAGTATAAATGACGACCAGGACATAAGTAAAAAAAAAAACTAACAAAACTAAAAAGAAGGTAAAAACTACAAAAAAACTAAAAAGAAAAAAAAAACTAAAAACTAATAAAAAAACTAAAAAATCTAAAAATCTAAATAAACTAAAAAAGAAAAAAAAAGGAAAAAAATAAAGGAGAAAAACAAAACTAAAAAACGAATGTATATACAGACCGGTACACCGGGATACAAATGACGACCGGGACACAGGGAATATAAATGACGACCGGGACACAGGGACACAACTACAACGGGGACACCGGGGGAAACAGGGGGATATAAATGACGACCGGGACAAAAAAACTAAAAAGAAAAAAAAACTAAAAACTAATAAAAAAACTAAAAAATCTAAAAATCTAAATAAGCCAAAAAAGAAAAAAAAAGGAAAAAAATAAAGGAGAAAAACAAAACTAAAAAACGAATGTATATACAAACCGGGACACCGGGATACAAATGACGACCGGGACACAGGGAATATAAATGACGACCGGGACACAGGGACACAACTACAACGGGGACACCGGGGGAAACAGGGGGATATAAATGACGACCGGGACACCGGGACAGGGAATGGTCGATTAGCAATCACCATCAACAAAGCTCAAGGGCAATCATTAGAATCATGAGGTATAGATCTGAATACAGATTGTTTTCCCATGGACCATTATATGTTGCATGTTCAAGAGTCGGTAAACCTGACAATCTATTTATATGCAAAGACAATGGGACAGCAAAGAATGTTGTATATTCGCAAGTTTTACGTAGTTAAAAACATATATATATATATATATATATATATATATATATATATATATATATATATATATATATATATATATATATATATATATATCTATATATATAAAAATAAGTTGTCTGTCTGTGGATGGATGGATGGATGTGTCAGGTGACGTCACCTGAAAAAACTGGATTAGGTGACGTCAAAACTGAAAAAACTAAAAAAAGGCAAAAACTACAAAAAAAAACTAAAAACTAATAAAAAAAATAAAAAAGCTAAAAAACTAAAAAAACTATAAAGGTAAAAACCAATAAAAAACTAAAAAAAAACTGAAAAAACTAAAAAAAGGCAAAAACTACAAAAAAAAACTAAAAACTAATAAAAAAAAGTAAAAAAGCTAAAAAACTAAAAAAACTAAAAAAACTAAAAAAAGGTAAAAAACTAAAAAAAATAAAAAATAAAAAAAAACTAAAAAAAAGGAAAAAACTGAAAAATAAGCTAAAATAAAGGTAAAAACCAATAAAAAACTAAAAAAAAAGGAAAAAACTAATAAATGACGACACTCAAAGAGAAAGCGACCAGGACAAAAGGAATGTTCGATTAGCAATCAACAAAGCACCGGGACACAGGGAGTATAAATGACGACCAGGACATAAGTAAAAAAAAAAAAAACTATCTATATATATAAAAACTAAAAAAAATAAAAAATAAAAAAAAACTAAAAAAAAGGAAAAAACTGAAAAATAAGCTAAAATAAAGGTAAAAACCAATAAAAAACTAAAAAAAAAAGGAAAAAACTAATAAATGACGACACTCAAAGAGAAAGCGACCAGGACAAAAGGAATGTTCGATTAGCAATCAACAAAGCACCGGGACACAGGGAGTATAAATGACGACCAGGACATAAGTAAAAAAAAAAAACTATCTATATATATAAAAATAAGTTGTTTGTGGATCTGTGGATCGTGGATCAGGTGACGTCACCTGAAAAAACTGGATCAGGTGACGTCAAAACTGAAAAAACTAAAAAAAGGCAAAAACTACAAAAAAAACTAAAAACTAATAAAAAAAATAAAAAAGCTAAAAAACTAAAAAAACTAAAAAAAGGCAAAAACTACAAAAAAAACTAAAAACTAATAAAAAAGCTAAAAAACTAAAAAAACTAAAAAAAAGGCAAAAACTACAAAAAAACTAAAAACTAATAAAAAAAATAAAAAAGCTAAAAAACTAAAAAAACTAAAAAAAGGTAAAAAACTAAAAAATAAATAACGACCGGGACACAGGGACACAACTACAACGGGGACACCGGGGGAAACAGGGGGATATAAATGACGACCGGGACAAAAAAACTAAAAAGAAATAAAAACTAAAAACTAATAAAAAAAACTAAAAAATCTAAAAATCTAAATAAGCTAAAAAAATAAAAAAAAATAAAGGAGAAAAACAAAACTAAAAAACGAATGTATATACAGACCGGGACACCGGGATACAAATGATGACCGGGACCCGGGACACAGGGAATATAAATGACGACCGGGACACAGGGACACAACTACAACGGGGACACCGGGGGAAACAGGGGGATAACCTGACAATCTATTTATATGCAAAGACAATGGGACAGCAAAGAATGTTGTATATTCGCAAGTTTTACGTAGTTAAAACCATATATATATATATATCTATATTCACAGGTGGGACATAGGGACACAACTACAATGGCGCGTAACTATTATGGCGCGTAACGACTTACGCGCGCGGGGGGGCTTGGGGGGGGGCGCGAAGCGCCCCCACCAACTAGGTGTTGGGGTGGCGCGAAGCGCCACCCCAACAGCTAGTATATATATATATATATATATATATATATATATATATATATATATATATATATATATATATATATATATATATATATATATATCTATCTATATTCACAGGTGGGACATAGGGACACAACTACAATGGCGCGTAACTATTATGGCGCGTAACGACTTACGCGCGCGGGGGGGGTTGGGGGGGGGGGCGCTTAGCGCCCCCACCAACTAGGTGTTGGGGTGGCGCGAAGCGCCACCCCAACGGCTAGTATATATATATATATATATATATATATATATATATATATATATATATATATATATATATATATATATATATATATTGTTTTTAACTACGTAAAATTTGCGAATATACAACATTCTTCGCTGTCCCATTGTCTGTGCATATAAATAGATTGTCAGGTTTACCGATTCTTGAACATGCAACATATAATTGTCCATGGGAAAAACTATCCGCATTCAGATATATACCTCACTATTCTAATGATTGCTCTTGAGCTTTGTTGATGGTGATTACTAATCGAATATTCTCTGTGTTCCCGTCGTCATTTGTATATCCCCCCTTTGCCCCCCCAGCGTCCCCGTTGCAGTTGTCTCCCTGTGTCCCGGTCGTCATTTATATTCCCTGTGTCCAGGTCGTCATTTGTGTCCCGGTGTCCCAGTTTGTAATTTCTCTTTGAGTGTCCCGGTCGTCATTTATATTCCCTTTGTCCCGGTGTCCCGGTCGTCATTTGTGTCCCGGTCTTTAATTTCTCTTCGAACATTCCCTGTGTCCCGGTCGTCATTTATATATCCCCCCTGTGCCTCCGGCGTCCCCGTTGTAGTTGTGTCCCTGTGTCCCGGTCGTCATTTATATACCCTGTGTCCTGGTTGTGATTTGTGTCCCGGTGTCCCAGGCTGTAATTTCTCTTTGAGTGTCCCGGTCGTCAATTATATTCCCTGTGTCCCAGTCGTCATTTGTGTCCCGGTCTGTAATTTCATTAGTTGACAAACATGACGTCAGTCGACAAACAACTTCATGACGACATACAGCTCAATCCTTATAATGACGTCACTCGACAGACAGACAGACAGACAGGCAGACAACTTATTTTTATATATGTAGATAAGTTTACAACTGAAACTAAGCCCCTCATTGCACTTCCTGGCTGAAGGGCCGTGAAACGGAAATCAGCACCGCCGGTTGGGACCACAAGGGTCTTGTGCCGTTTTACATATAGGATTATAGAAAACCAGCGCATTACTGAAAACAGGAAAACCAAGTAAAAACATCTGTTTTATATAAAAAAATGTCGATTTATTAGTTAAAAGTGAGTAAGTAGCCTGACAAAAACAAAATAATTTATAAAAATTTTCATGATCTAACACCAGCTGTGATAACAGTAACTTTCAGCATACAATTAAACTATCTTGAAAAACATAAGCTTAAAAATAAATACTTTTTTAATAACCGCGAAGTCAGTGAACAGCTATACAGAAATATTGGATTGATTTATCAGGTAACATTTAGGTCTCACCAGCTATAATACCAATAATTAGTGATAAACAATATTAGATTGTAAGAAATACGCTTTAGTATTACTCAAAATGAAGATCAAATAAGCCGTAATATGAACTCTGGAAGTCCAGTAATTTCTCTATATACAACAGAAAATTTCAAGTTACGGTGAAAATTTTAAAGTCAATCTGTAGTCCTAATGCTATCAAGAAGGTTTGACTTCGAACTTGTCAACAAACTGATCTTGACATGTCCTTTTCAGAACCAAAACTAAAACGTTTGTGATAAAACTGATTCTGGCATCAATTCGATCAAAAAATGATATAGCGTTGGCAATTGCGTCGTCCGGAATAGCCCCAACATTGCTGCCTGGTGGAAGAACTGCTCATTCCGCTTTGAAATTGCCTCTGAATTTGCATTCTACAGAAACTTCCACGTGCAATATTTCCAAATCATCTGGGATGGGTAAAGTATTGCAGAAATGCAAACTTATTATTTGGGATGAGTGCACAATGGCACACAAAAAATCGCTCGAGGCTCTGGATCAATGCTTGAAAGATTTAAGAGGGAATTCGAAACCCTTTGGCAGCACATTAATATTGCTTGCGGGAGATTTCAGGCAAACATTACCTATAATACCTAGATCAACTCCAGCAGACGAAATGAATGCTTGCCTGAAAAATTCTAATTTATGGGCACACGTAAAAATATTAAAATTAACTACAAATATGCGTGTCCGATTGCAAAACGATGACTCTGGTCAAACATTTTCAGATCAATTGCTGGCAATTGGAAACGGAAAGCTCCCAGTAGACTCAATTTCAGGACGTATACAACTACCTGCTGATTTCTGTAATTTAGTGACGTCCAAAAATGAATTGATTGAAAAAGTATTTCCGAATATTCTAAAAAATTATAAAAATAATAAATGGCTAAGTGAAAGAGCGATTCTCGCACCCAAAAATATAGACGTCCACGAAATCAACAATATTGTTTTGACCAAGATTCGAGACCAGGCAGTCCTTTACAAGTCAGTCGACACAGTTTTGGAACCAAATGAAGCGGTTAATTATCCATCTGAATTTTTAAATTCCATAGATCTTTCAGGGTTTCCACCACACGTGCTGCAACTAAAAATAGGCGTACCAATAATACTTCTAAGAAATATCAACCCACCAAAGCTTTGCAATGGCACGCGACTTGCCGTAAAAAAAACAATGGAAAACCTAATAGAGGCCACAATCTTGACAGGGCCTTTTGAGGGTGAGGCTGTTCTTATTCCTCGCATTCCCATGATTCCAACGGATCTGCCTTTTCAATTTAAAAGATTGCAATTCCCAATTCGATTAGCATTTGCAATAACCATTAACAAAGCTCAAGGTCAATCATTAGAAAAATGTGGTATAGATCTTAATACTGATTGTTTTTCCCATGGACAATTGTACGTTGCATGTTCGAGGGTCGGTAAACCTGACAATCTATTTATATGCAGCGACAATTGGACAGCGAAGAATGTTGTATATTCGCAAGTTTTACGCAGTTAATTTGTATTGTATCTATCTATCTATCTATCTATATAAAAACGAGTTGTGTGTATGCATGTTTGTTTGTTTGTAAAAAGAGCGTTTGCATATGACGTCATTATTAGTACATACGGCTTTGTATATGCACAGACAATGGGAAAACCAATAATGTTGTATATTCGCAATTTTTACGTAGTTTGAAACACATATATAAATCTATCTATATTCACAGGTGGGACACAGGGACACAACTACAATGGCGCGTAACTAATATGGCGCGTAACAACTTACGCGCGCGGGGGGGCTTGGGGGGGCGCAAAGCGCCCCACCAACTAGGTGTTGGGGTGGCGCGAAGCGCCACCCCAACAGCTAGTATATATATATATATATATATATATATATATATATATATATATATATATATATATATATATATATATATATATATATATATATATATATATATATATATATATATATTTGTTTTTAACTACGTAAAATTTGCGAATATACAACATTCTTCGCTGTCCCATTGTCTGTGCACATAAATAGATTGTCAGGTTTACCGATTCTTGAACATGCAACATATAATTGTCCATGGGAAAAACTATCCGCATTCAGATCTATACCTCACTATTCTAATGATTGCTCTTGAGCTTTGTTGATGGTGATTACTAATCGAATATTCTCTGTGTTCCCGTCGTCATTTGTATATCCCCCCTTTGCCCCCCCCAGTGTCCCCGTTGCAGTTGTCTCCCTTTGTCCCGGTCGTCATTTATATTCCCTGTGTCCAGGTCGTCATTTGTGTCCCGGTGTCCCAGTTTGTAATTTCTCTTTGAGTGTCCCGGTCGTCATTTATATTCCCTGTGTCCCGGTGTCCCGGCCGTCATTTGTGTCCCGGTCTTTAATTTCTCTTCGAACAATCCCTGTGTCCCGGTCGTCATTTATATATCCCCCCTGTGCCTCCGGCGTCCCCGTTGTAGTTGTGTCCCTGTGTCCCGGTCGTCATTTATATACCCTGTGTCCTGGTTGTGATTTGTGTCCCGGTGTCCCAGTCTGTAATTTCTCTTTGAGTGTCCCGGTCGTCATTTATATTCCCTGTGTCCCGGTCGTCATTTGTGTCCCGGTCTGTAATTTCATCAGTTGACAAACATGACGTCAGTCGACAAACAACTTCATGACGACATACAGCTCAATCCTTGTAATGACGTCACTCGACAGACAGACAGACAGACAACTTATTTTTATATATGTAGATAAGTTTACAACTGAAACTAAGCCCCTCATTGCACTTCCTGGCTGAAGGGCCGTGAAACGGAAATCAGCACCGCCGGTTGGGACCACAAGGGTCTTGTGCCGTTTTACATGTAGGATTATAGAAAACCAGCGCATTACTGAAAACAGGAAAACCAAGTAAAAACATCTGTTTTATATAAAAAAAATGTCGATTTATTAGTTAAAAGTGAGTAAGTAGCCTGACAAAAACAAAATAATTTATAAAAATTTTCATGATCTAACACCAGCTGTGATAACTGTAACTTTCAGCATACAATTAAACTATCTTGAAAAACATAAGCTTAAAAATAAATACTTTTTTAATAACCGCGAAGTCAGTGAACAGCTATACAGAAATATTGGATTGATTTATCAGGTAACATTTAGGTCTCACCAGCTATAATACCAATAATTAGTGATAAACAATATTAGATTGTAAGAAATACGCTTTAGTATTACTCAAAATGAAGATCAAATAAGCCGTCAAATACGGTATATATTAATATATACCGTAAATGGCCTACCGCAATCTTTTAAAGAGGCAATTGAGATAAAAAAAACATATAAATAGAAATTTGGCTATAAATAGAAACACGGGAGATATTTCCTTAAGCCCAATTTATAATAATTTAATATTAAAAGACTCTATGAATATTTTCGCCCAGTCTAATTTAAGACAACCTGTCCGCATATCTAATGAAAATCGAAATTGTAGACAGGCGAAATCTGTTGCAAGGCAAAGGATACTTGTTCAATCTAATTGGTAACTTCTCTTTCATTGATTTCAAGTTGGTTTTTGTTGTTTGATTCAGTGTCTTTTTTCCTCTCGTGCAGTTCACTTAAAAAGGTTAGATTTTGCTGCTGTTTCATATTTGTTTCTTTTTTTTATCTTTCTTTTTTTTAAGCACTGAGGACAACTTGGCGGAGGTCCTTGTCGAAATATTTGCTTGTTTTTCATATTTTGCTACTGGCTGATAAAATCCTCGTTTTTCACCTATTTGTTTTTTTTTCTCTTTTCATTTATTATTTCCTTTCTTTGTTTTCATACGTTTCTAGGCTCATTTTTTAAAGCACGTCCCGGGAAGGAAATCTATTCCAATATTTAAGAAAAGCGATTCATTTCTAAGTAATGAGTGTCTTTTCTATTTAGGTACAGGTCAGATAACTCCCTAAGGCGAATGTCAAAAATTAATATTACGGAAGCAAACAAACAAATTCCTTGCGACACGAGGGATTGAACCGCTGACCCATTGATCATGAGAACAACGCTTATCCACCACGCTGTCACAAGGTAGAACAAAGAATTAAAGATATATATCTTGCTTTAAAAAAGAAATTTCATGGTTGCAGCAATAGCTGCAACCTAGTAAAGAAGGAACCACAGCCCATAGTAACCCATGGTTGAAAACACGTTGTTAAAAAAAAAAAAAAAAAAACGCCCAGTGACAAGAAATTTTGCTCTTTGAAATTTTTGATCTTTCTTTTTTTGAGCACTGAGGACGACTTGGCGGAGGTCCTTGACGAAACATTTGCTTGTTTTTCATATTTTGCTACTGGCTGATAAAATCCTCGTTTTTCACCTATTTGTTTTTTTTCTCTTTTCATATTTCCTTTCTTTGTTTTCATACGTTTCTAGGCTCATTTTTTAAAGTACGTCCCGGGAAGGAAATCTATTCCAATATTTAAGAAAAGCGATTCATTTCTAAGTAATGAGTGGCTTTTCTATTTAGGTACAGGTCAGATAACTCCCTAAGGCGAAAGGCGCGTTTCTGTTGATATAGCAAAATTTGCCACAAATATGTCTGGATATGTAAAGCTGTCCGCTTACTTAACCTTTTGTGTCGAAGCTACTCCCCTGGAGTAATTTTTTAATTGCTATTAAATTAAATTTTAAAAAACAAAGGAAGTCTATTTCAAAATTACAATGTCAAAAATTAATATGTCTTTCGATAATGCAACAAATTCCTTGCGACACGAGGGATTGAACCGCTGACCCATTGATCATGAGAACAACGCTTATCCAACAACGAAAACACGTTGTTAAAAAAAAAAAAAAACACCCAGTGACAAGAAATTTGCCGTCTTACACTAAATCAGGAATGGTAACTATTGTTTTGACTAATCTTAAAAGTAAAAGTTTATTGCGAAAAGAAATTTATGGTGACTTCGAAAAAGAGCGTGGAACCCATTGAAAATGGAACCAGATCGAAATAACAAGCGCACCATTGGAATTAGAATGGTCAAAAATCTATAGTAGGACAATTACAGTCCTCCACCTTGAACACCAAGGAGAATCACTTTTTTGCATTGGCAGCACTGATGTCTCCTTTTTTTTGACCCGGCTAGCGAATGACTAGAACGTCATAGAGAGATTTTTAATAGCTCATTTGAAAGGAAATTAACTTTTCTAGTACCTTTTTTAAGTGACCGAAAATATTGGAGGGCAATAGCCCCACTCCCTGAAAGCTTCCTCCCCCCAAAGCTATCCAATCTAAATTTTGAGATAGCCATTTTGTTCAAAATAGTTCGGAGGTCCACTCTCTATGGTTTTGGTGACGATATGACCCTCATTAGTCACTTGGGAAAGGACTGCACGCTGAATCAGTATCGGGCGTATCGGTATGGGCGTACTGGTAATGGCACGTGTCTCAAACAAATTTTTAATAGCTCATATAAAAGGTATAGCTCATATATATACATTTCACCATCAGCAAGTTCCGAATGACACTACAGACGTTACTTTTGGTGCCATGTCTCAAGCAAAAAAGCTGGGGCTAGGGGCCTACCAGAACTTTCTCATATCAAGTGAAAATGGCAGAGAAAACTAAAAAATGAGCCACATAGTAATAAAAAAGGTAAATATGTACTAAAGAAAACTGACCTGTTTCAGTGGATGCTTGAATTATGCAGGATTATCTTAGTTTTGACAACATTTTGGATAAACTAAATTTCAGTAGGGAGAGGGGAAAGTAGAGTCTGGGGAAAATTAAGCTCTGGGAGGGGAAGTTGCTACCTCTGCCCCATAGAAAATTACATTCTTGACCCCAACCCTTGCCACTTAGTGGTTGGAGAAGTGTAGGCATGCGGTTCGGGAGCTACTCAAAGTTGTATATTGAAAGAAGGATTACATATTATTATACTTACTTGTTCAAATTGTTTATTTGACATTCTTTCCATGTGCAAGATTGTGCATCAAAAGAAGAAGAAAGACAAATGAAAACAGTGCTGAATAACAATTCAGGTAATTCTTTCAAAATTTTTGAAATGAAAACAAACTTAGTTTATAATGCCATTTATCGTACCTGCACAAGAAATGATCTTTTTTTGAATTTTCGATTCATTTTTAAATAATGAGAGGCTTTTCTAAATAGGGACTATTCAAATAATTCCCTAAGCCTAAAGGCACATTTCTGTTGAGCTAACAAAATTTTCCACAAGCATATCGATATGCAAACCTATCCGCTCAGCTAGCCGTTTTTGTTGAACCTGCTCGCCTAGAGCTGCTTTCTTAAGGGCTAAAATTTAATTTTTTCAAACCAAGAAATAAAGATCTATTTCTTCTTTTGTTTTTACTTTCCACTCTGAACTTATTTTTTCCTTCAATTCTTGTATGGCTTCTTCGTTCAGCTCTTTAATAAGGGTCGAAGTGTCTTAACTCCCATACATTACAGGTTATTAGAAATTATATAAAATAACTAGCTGTTGGGGTGGCGCTTTGCGCCACCCCAACACCTAGTTGGTGGGGGCGCTTTGCCCCCCCCCCCCCCAATCCCCCCCCGCGCGTAAGTCGTTACGCGAAATTGTAGTTGTGTCCCTGTATCCCACCTGTGAATATATATATATATATATATATATATATATATATATATATATATATATATATATATATATATATATATATATATATATATATATATATATATATATATTTGTTTCTAACTACGTAAAATTTGCGAATATACAACATTCTTCGCTGTCCCATTGTCTGTGCATATAAATAGATTATCAGGTTTACCGATTCTTGAACATGCAACATATAATTGTCCATGGGAAAAACTATCCGCATTCAGATCTATACCTCACTATTCTAATGATTGCTCTTGAGCTTTGTTGATGGTGATTACTAATCGAATATTCTCTGTGTTCCCGTCGTCATTTGTATATCCCCCCTTTGCCCCCCCAGCGTCCCCGTTGCAGTTGTCTCCCTGTGTCCCGGTCGTCATTTATATTCCGTGTCCAGGTCGTCATTTGTGTCCCGGTGTCCCAGTTTGTAATTTCTCTTTGAGTGTCCCGGTCGTCATTTATATTCCCTGTGTCCCGGTCGTCATTTGTGTCCCGGTCTGTAATTTCATCAGTTGACAAACATGACGTCAGTCGACAAACAACTTCATGACGACATACAGCTCAATCCTTATAATGACGTCACTCGACAGACAGACAGACAGACAGACAGACAACTTATTTTTATATATGTAGATAAGTTTACAACTGAAACTAAGCCCCTCATTGCACTTCCTGGCTGAAGGGCCGTGAAACGGAAATCAGCACCGCCGGTTGGGACTACAAGGGTCTTGTGCCGTTTTACATGTAGGATTATAGAAAACCAGCGCATTACTGAAAACAGGAAAACCAAGTAAAAACATCTGTTTTATATAAAAAAAATGTCGATTTATCAGTTAAAAGTGAGTAAGTAGCCTGACAAAAACAAAATAATTTATAAAAATTTTCATGATCTAACACCAGCTGTGATAACAGTAACTTTCAGCATACAATTAAACTATCTTGAAAAACATAAGCTTAAAAATAAATACTTTTTTAATAACCGCGAAGTCAGTGAACAGCATACAGAAATATTGGATTGATTTATCAGGTAACATTTAGGTCTCACCAGCTATAATACCAATAATTAGTGATAAACAATATTAGATTGTAAGAAATACGCTTTAGTATTACTCAAAATGAAGATCAAATAAGCCGTAATATGAACTCTGGAAGTCCAGTAATTTCTCTATATACAACAGAAAATTTCAAGTTACGGTGAAAATTTTAAAGTCAATCTGTAGTCCTAATGCTATCAAGAAGGTTTGACTTCGAACTTGTCAACAAACTGATCTTGACATGTCCTTTTCAGAACCAAAACGAGAGCCAATCATTGGACTAAACCATTATGCAGAAGTGTTACTAAATTAAACGAAAAAAAAAACTCTCTTTAGCATTAATCCTAAAATGCTTTATTTTTATACTGTAAAAATGACCTTAATCGGATTGCCTTTACTGTACCAAAACTTAAAGATAGACTGTAAAGCACTAACTTTTTTTTTGTTTTAAGTTTCAATTTCGCTCTTTAATTCCCTCAAAAAACTGTCTGTATTTAAAAATTAATATTTGCCTGTTTTTAGTTTGAATTTAATGCAGAAGCAACACTGCAATATTCTTTTTTTTCAGGTTGGGCAGCCTACTCATATACGGAATGGTTTCTGTTCGTTTCAAGTTTTAATGTCGCTTTTTGCTTTGAGGTGAAAAACAATATTCAATTTCTAATTTGCCAAGAAATCTATGTTACACAAAATGGTGTACACGATTTTTGAAGGTGGGCAACCTCGACAGTTAGGAAAGAGTAATTACTTTACTAAAGAAGATTTTTAAGTTTTCAAAACCTAAGCAAAATTTCGGTATGTGTAACTTATTTCACTAAAAATCCCCCCCCCTTCATCCTGATAAACATCATAAACCTTTAGACATAAATATGTGAATTAGCAATAAACAAGAAAAAGTTGAAATATAACCTGTCAACTAGAAGAATATCACAGAAAAAAAAAGTGCAAGTTGGTTCTTAGTGCTATGATGTATATATATTTGTTATGTCTGTAAATACATCACAAATAGTTTTATTCTGTATATTAAGTAGTAAAAAAAGGAAATAGTTCTAATAAATAATTATAACAATAAATAATCCTTCTTTGAAGATACAGCTTTGTGTGCTCCCAGAGCCATGTGCCAACTTTATTCCAACCCCTAAGTGACAAGGGGTTGGGGTCCAGGGCATAATTCGTTCCAAAGATATTGCATGGAAATATTCACAAATTTTTTTTAAAAAATAGGGAATTAGCTGAAAAATAATCATATCTAAGGTACAGAACCATAATTGAAAAAAAAAGAAAACCTGTTTAAGAAACTGAACCCTTGCCATCATTGTTACAGCAGTAGCCGCAACCGAGTAAAGAGCGAACCACATCCCAAAAGTTGAAAAACATGTTTTTAAAAAACTGCCATGTGAAAAAAACTGCCATCATACACTGAATCAGGAATGATAACTATTATTTTGGTTAATCTTAAAAGTAAAAATTTATTGTGAAATGAAATTTGTAGGAATTATGAAAAAGAGCATGAAACCCCTTAAAAACCGCGTCAGATCGAAACAAAAAGTGTATCATTGGAAGTAGTATGGTTGAAAACCCATAGAAGGACAATTACAGCCCTTCACCTCGAACGCAAAGAAAACTCCCTTTTTTGAATGGATAGCACTGATATGTCTCCTTTTTTTTCTTTTTCATCATTGATAGCAAATGACCAGAGCCTCATAGAGAGATGCACATCGGAGTATCGGTATACTCTGTTTTTTTCAGCCATTTTCTAGGCTCGGGAAAGAATAAAACGGACCCTATACTAGGTAGTGGTGTCTACAGAGTCCCATTTTCATGTAGAAAATTTTACGTTGGAAGGACCCATCAACAACTAGGGGAACGATTGCAAGAACACAAAATTTCAATAGATGACTCCCTGAGATTGGAAAATAAAATGACAAATTTGATTCAGCTCTGGCCCAGCATATATACGAAAATCCTGACCATTTAGTTCTTTTTGAAGAGGCAACTTTAATATATACCGTAAATGGCCTACCACAATCTTTTAAAGAGGCAATTGAGATAAAAAAAAACATATAAATAGAAATTTTGCTATAAATAGAAACACGGGAGATATTTCCTTAAGCCCAATTTATAATAATTTAATATTAAAAGACTCTATGAATAGTTTCGCCCAGTCTAATTTAAGACAACCTGTCCGCATATCTAATGAAAACCGAAATTGTAGACAGGCGAAATCTGTTGCAAGGCAAAGGATACTTATTCAATCTAATTGGTAACTTCTCTTTCATTGATTTCAAGTTGGTTTTTGTTGTTTGATTCAGTGTCTTTTTTCCTCTCGTGCAGTTCACTTAAAAAGGTTAGATTTTGCTGCTGTTTCATATTTGTTTCTTTTTTTTTATCTTTCTTTTTTTTAAGCACTGAGGACAACTTGGCGGAGGTCCTTGTCGAAATATTTGCTTGTTTTTCATATTTTGCTACTGGCTGATAAAATCCTCGTTTTTCACCTATTTGTTTTTTTTCTCTTTTCATTTATTATTTCCTTTCTTTGTTTTCATACGTTTCTAGGCTCATTTTTTAAAGCACGTCCCGGGAAGGAAATCTATTCCAATATTTAAGAAAAGCGATTCATATCTAAGTAATGAGTGTCTTTTCTATTTAGGTACAGGTCAGATAAATCCCTAAGGCGAATGTCCAAAATTTATATTTCGGAACTAATGGAACAAATTCCTTGCGACACGAGGGATTGAACCGCTGACCCATTGATCATGAGAACAACGCTTATCCACCACGCTGTCACAAGGCAATACAAAGAATTAAAGATATATATCTTGTTTTAAAAAAGAAATTTCACGGTTGCAGCAGTAGCTGCAACCTAGTAAAGAAGGAACCACAGCCCATAGTAACCCATGGTTGAAAACACGTTGTTAAAAAAAAAAAAAAAAAAAAAAAAACGCCAAGTGACAAGAAATTTTGCTCTTTGAAATTTTTGATCTTTCTTTTTTTGAGCACTGAGGACGACTTGGCGGAGGTCCTTGACGAAACATTTGCTTGTTTTTCATATTTTGCTACTGGCTGATAAAATCCTCGTTTTTCACCTATTTGTTTTTTTTTTTCTCTTTTCATATTTCCTTTCTTTGTTTTCATACGTTTCTAGGCTCATTTTTTAAAGTACGTCCCGGGAAGGAAATCTATTCCAATATTTAAGAAAAGCGATTCATTTCTAAGTAATGAGTGGCTTTTCTATTTAGGTACAGGTCAGATAACTCCCTAAGGCGAAAGGCGCGTTTCTGTTGATATAGCAAAATTTGCGACAAATATGTCTGGATATGTAAAGCTGTCCGATTACTTAACCTTTTGTGTCGAAGCTACTCCCCCGGAGTAATTTCTTAATTGCTATTAAATTAAATTTTTTAAAACAAAGGAAGTCTATTTCAAAATTACAATGTCAAAAATTAATATGTCTTTCGATAATGCAACAAATTCCTTGCGACACGAAGGATTGAACCGCTGACCCATTGATCATGAGAACAACGCTTATCCACCACGCTGTTCCAAGGTAATATAAAGAATTAAACATATATATCTTGTTTTAAAAAAGAAATTTCATGGTTGCAGCAGTAGCTGCAACCTAGTAAAGAAGGAACCACCGCCCATAGTAACCCATGGTTGAAAACACGTTGTTAAAAAAAAAAAAAAAACACCCAGTGACAAGAAATTTGCCGTCTTACACTAAATCAGGAATGGTAACTATTGTTTTGACTAATCTTAAAAGTAAAAGTTTATTGCGAAAAGAAATTTATGGTGACTTCGAAAAAGAGCGTGAAACCCATTGAAAATGGAACCAGATCGAAATAACAAGCGCACCATTGGAATTAGAATGGTCAAAAATCTATAGTAGGACAATTACAGTCCTCCACCTTGAACACTAAGGAGAATCACTTTTTTGTATTGGCAGCACTGATGTCTCCTTTTTTTTGACCCGGCTAGCGAATGACTAGAACGTCATAGAGAGATTTTTAATAGCTCATTTGAAAGGAAATTAACTTTTCTAGTACCTTTTTTAAGTGACCGAAAATATTGGAGGGCAATAGCCCCACTCACTGAAAGCTTCCTCCCCCCAAAGCTATCCAATCTAAATTTTGAGATAGCCATTTTGTTCAAAATAGTTCGGAGGTCCACTCTCTATGGTTTTGGTGACGATATGACCCTCATTAGTCACTTGGGAAAGGACTGCACGCTGAATCGGTATCGGGCGTATCGGTATGGGCGTATTGGTAATGGCACGTGTCTCAAACAAATTTTTAATAGCTCATATAAAAGGTATAGCTCATATATATAAATTTCACCACCAGCAAGTTCCGAATGACACTACAGACGTTACTTTTGGTGCCATGTCTCAAGCAAAAAAGCTGGGGCTAGGGGCCTACCAGAACTTTCTCATATCAAGTGAAAATGGCAGAGAAAACTAAAAAATGAGCCATATAGTAATAAAAAAGGTAAATATGTACTAAAGAAAACTGACCTGTTTCAGTGGATGCTTGAATTATGCAGGATTATCTTAGTTTTGGATAAACTAAATTTCAGTAGGGAGAGGGGAAAGTGGAGTCTGGGGAAAATTAAGCTCTGGAGGGGAAGTTGCTACCTCTGCCCCATAGAAAATTACATTCTTGACCCCAACCCTTGCCACTTAGTGGTTGGAGAAGTGTAGGCATGCGGTTCGGGAACTACTCAAAGTTGTATATTGAAAGAAGGATTACATATTATTATACTTACTTGTTCAAATTGTTTATTTGACATTCTTTACATGTGCAAGATTGTGCATCAAAAGAAGAAGAAAGACAAATGAAAACAGTGCTGAATAACAATTCAGGTAATTCTTTCAAAATTTTTGAAATGAAAACAAACTTAGTTTATAATGCCATTTATCGTACCTGCACAAGAAATGATCTTTTTTTGAATTTTCGATTCATTTTTAAATAATGAGAGGCTTTTCTAAATAGGGACTATTCAAATAATTCCCTAAGCATAAAGGCACATTTCTGTTGAGCTAACAAAATTTTCCACAAGCATATCGATATGCAAACCTATCCGCTCAGCTAGCCGTTTTTGTCGAAGCTGCTCGCCTAGAGCTGCTTTCTTAAGGGCTAAAATTTAATTTTTTCAAACCAAGAAATAAAGATCTAATTCTTCTTTTGTTTTTACTTTCCACTCTGAACTTATTTTTTCCTTCAATTCTTGTATGGCTTCTTCGTTCAGCTCTTTAATAAGGGTCGAAGTGTCTTAACTCCCATATATTACAGGTGATTAGAAATTATATAAAATAACTAGCTGTTGGGGTGGCGCTTTGCGCCACCCCAACACCTAGTTGGTGGGGGCGCTTTGCCCCCCCCCCAAGCCCCCCCCCCCCCGCGCGTAAGTCGTTACGCGCCATTGTAGTTGTGTCCCTGTGTCCCACCTGTGAATATATATATATATATATATATATATATATATATATATATATATATATATATATATTATATATATATATACATATATATCTATATATATAAAAATAAGTTTTCTGTCCGTTACGCCAGATTATATCTTCTATATATATAAAAATAAGTTGTCTGTGTGTGGATCTGTGGATGGATCAGGTGACGTCACCTGAAAAAACTGGATCAGGTGACGTCAAAACTGAAAAAACTAAAAAAAGGCAAAAACTACAAAAAAAACTAAAAACTAATAAAAAAAATAAAAAAGCTAAAAAACTAAAAAAACTAAAAAAAGATAAAAACTACAAAAAAAACTAAAAACTAATAAAAAAGCTAAAAAACTAAAAAAACTAAAAAAAAAGCAACAACTACAAAAAAAACTAAAAACTAATAAAAAAAATAAAAAAGCTAAAAAACTAAAAAAACTAAAAAAACTAAAAAAAGGTAAAAAACTAAAAAAAACTAAAAACTAAAAAAAACTAAAAAAAGGAAAAAACTGAAAAATAAGCTAAAATAAAGGTAAAAACCAATAAAAAACTAAAAAGAAAAAAAAGAAAAAACTAAAAAAAATTTTCATCTAAAAAACTAAAAAAAAACTAAAAAAGGTAAAAACTAAAAGAACTAAAAAAGAAAAAAATAAATGACGACACTCAAAGAGAAAGCGACCAGGACAAAAGGAATGTTCGATTAGCAATCAACAAAGCACCGGGACACAGGGAGTATAAATGACGACCAGGACATAAGTAAAAAAAAAACTATCTATATATATAAAAATAAGTTGTCTGTGGATCTGTGGATCGTGGATCAGGTGACGTCACCTGAAAAAACTGGATTAGGTGACGTCAAAACTGAAAAAACTAAAAAAAGGCAAAAACTACAAAAAAAACTAAAAACTAATAAAAAAAATAAAAAAGCTAAAAAACTAAAAAAACTAAAAAAAGGCAAAAACTACAAAAAAAACTAAAAACTAATAAAAAAGCTAAAAAACTAAAAAAACTAAAAAAAAGGCAAAAACTACAAAAAAAACTAAAAACTAATAAAAAAATAAAAAAGCTAAAAAACTAAAAAAACTAAAAAAACTAAAAAAAGGTAAAAAACTAAAAAAAACTAAAAACTAAAAAAAACTAAAAAAAGGAAAAAACTGAAAAATAAGCTAAAATAAAGGTAAAAACCAATAAAAAACTAAAAAAAAACTGAAAAAACTAAAAAAAGGCAAAAACTACAAAAAAACTAAAAACTAATAAAAAAAGTAAAAAAGCTAAAAAACTAAAAAAACTAAAAAAACTAAAAAAACTAAAAAAAGGTAAAAACTAAAAAAAAAATAAAAAATAAAAAAAAACTAAAAAAAAAGGAAAAAACTGAAAAATAAGCTAAAATAAAGGTAAAAACCAATAAAAAACTAAAAAGAAAAAAAGGAAAAAACTAAAAAAAATCTTCATCTAAAAAACTAAAAAAAACTAAAAAAGGTAAAAACTAAAAGAACTAAAAAAGAAAAAAATAAATGACGACACTCAAAGAGAAAGCGACCAGGACAAAAGGAATGTTCGATTAGCAATCAACAAAGCACCGGGACACAGGGAGTATAAATGACGACCAGGACATAAGTAAAAAAAAAAAAACTAACAAAACTAAAAAGAAGGTAAAAACTACAAAAAAACTAAAAAGAAAAAAAAAACTAAAAACTAATAAAAAAACTAAAAAATCTAAAAATCTAAATAAACTAAAAAAGAAAAAAAAAGGAAAAAAATAAAGGAGAAAAACAAAACTAAAAAACGAATGTATATACAGACCGGTACACCGGGATACAAATGACGACCGGGACACAGGGAATATAAATGACGACCGGGACACAGGGACACAACTACAACGGGGACACCGGGGGAAACAGGGGGATATAAATGACGACCGGGACAAAAAAACTAAAAAGAAAAAAAAACTAAAAACTAATAAAAAAACTAAAAAATCTAAAAATCTAAATAAGCCAAAAAAGAAAAAAAAAGGAAAAAAATAAAGGAGAAAAACAAAACTAAAAAACGAATGTATATACAAACCGGGACACCGGGATACAAATGACGACCGGGACACAGGGAATATAAATGACGACCGGGACACAGGGACACAACTACAACGGGGACACCGGGGGAAACAGGGGGATATAAATGACTACCGGGACACCGGGACAGGGAATGGTCGATTAGCAATCACCATCAACAAAGCTCAAGGGCAATCATTAGAATCATGAGGTATAGATCTGAATACAGATTGTTTTCCCATGGACCATTATATGTTGCATGTTCAAGAGTCGGTAAACCTGACAATCTATTTATATGCAAAGACAATGGGACAGCAAAGAATGTTGTATATTCGCAAGTTTTACGTAGTTAAAAACATATATATATATATATATATATATATATATATATATATATATATATATATATATATATATATATATATATATATATATATATATATATATATATATATATATATATATATATATATATATATATATATATATATATATATATATCTATCTATATTCACAGGTGGGACATAGGGACACAACTACAATGGCGCGTAACTATTATGGCGCGTAACGACTTACGCGCGCGGGGGGGGGTTGGGGGGGGGCGCGAAGCGCCCCCACCAACTAGGTGTTGGGGTGGCGCGAAGCGCCACCCCAACAGCTAGTATATATATATATATATATATATATATATATATATATATATATATATATATATATATATATATATATATATATATATATATATATATATATATATATATATGTTTTTAACTACGTAAAATTTGCGAATATACAACATTCTTCGCTGTCCCATTGTCTGTGCATATAAATAGATTGTCAGGTTTACCGATTCTTGAACATGCAACATATAATTGTCCATGGGAAAAACTATCCGCATTCAGATATATACCTCACTATTCTAATGATTGCTCTTGAGCTTTGTTGATGGTGATTACTAATCGAATATTCTCTGTGTTCCCGTCGTCATTTGTATATCCCCCCTTTGCCCCCCCAGCGTCCCCGTTGCAGTTGTCTCCCTGTGTCCCGGTCGTCATTTATATTCCCTGTGTCCAGGTCGTCATTTGTGTCCCGGTGTCCCAGTTTGTAATTTCTCTTTGAGTGTCCCGGTCGTCATTTATATTCTCTTTGTCCCGGTGTCCCGGTCGTCATTTGTGTCCCGGTCTTTAATTTCTCTTCGAACAATCCCTGTGTCCCGGTCGTCATTTATATATCCCCCCTGTGCCTCCGGCGTCCCCGTTGTAGTTGTGTCCCTGTGTCCCGGTCGTCATTTATATACCCTGTGTCCTGGTTGTGATTTGTGTCCCGGTGTCCCAGGCTGTAATTTCTCTTTGAGTGTCCCGGTCGTCAATTATATTCCCTGTGTCCCAGTCGTCATTTGTGTCCCGGTCTGTAATTTCATTAGTTGACAAACATGACGTCAGTCGACAAACAACTTCATGACGACATACAGCTCAATCCTTATAATGACGTCACTCGACAGACAGACAGACAGACAGACAGACAACTTATTTTTATATATGTAGATAAGTTTACAACTGAAACTAAGCCCCTCATTGCACTTCCTGGCTGAAGGGCCGTGAAACGGAAATCAGCACCGCCGGTTGGGACCACAAGGGTCTTGTGCCGTTTTACATATAGGATTATAGAAAACCAGCGCATTACTGAAAACAGGAAAACCAAGTAAAAACATCTGTTTTATATAAAAAAAATGTCGATTTATTAGTTAAAAGTGAGTAAGTAGCCTGACAAAAACAAAATAATTTATAAAAATTTTCATGATCTAACACCAGCTGTGATAACAGTAACTTTCAGCATACAATTAAACTATCTTGAAAAACATAAGCTTAAAAATAAATACTTTTTTAATAACCGCGAAGTCAGTGAACAGCTATACAGAAATATTGGATTGATTTATCAGGTAACATTTAGGTCTCACCAGCTATAATACCAATAATTAGTGATAAACAATATTAGATTGTAAGAAATACGCTTTAGTATTACTCAAAATGAAGATCAAATAAGCCGTAATATGAACTCTGGAAGTCCAGTAATTTCTCTATATACAACAGAAAATTTCAAGTTACGGTGAAAATTTTAAAGTCAATCTGTAGTCCTAATGCTATCAAGAAGGTTTGACTTCGAACTTGTCAACAAACTGATCTTGACATGTCCTTTTCAGAACCAAAACTAAAACGTTTGTGATAAAACTGATTCTGGCATCAATTCGATCAAAAAATGATATAGCGTTGGCAATTGCGTCGTCCGGAATAGCCCCAACATTGCTGCCTGGTGGAAGAACTGCTCATTCCGCTTTGAAATTGCCTCTGAATTTGCATTCTACAGAAACTTCCACGTGCAATATTTCCAAATCATCTGGGATGGGTAAAGTATTGCAGAAATGCAAACTTATTATTTGGGATGAGTGCACAATGGCACACAAAAAATCGCTCGAGGCTCTGGATCAATGCTTGAAAGATTTAAGAGGGAATTCGAAACCCTTTGGCAGCACATTAATATTGCTTGCGGGAGATTTCAGGCAAACATTACCTATAATACCTAGATCAACTCCAGCAGACGAAATGAATGCTTGCCTGAAAAATTCTAATTTATGGGCACACGTAAAAATATTAAAATTAACTACAAATATGCGTGTCCGATTGCAAAACGATGACTCTGGTCAAACATTTTCAGATCAATTGCTGGCAATTGGAAACGGAAAGCTCCCAGTAGACTCAATTTCAGGACGTATACAACTACCTGCTGATTTCTGTAATTTAGTGACGTCCAAAAATGAATTGATTGAAAAAGTATTTCCGAATATTCTAAAAAATTATAAAAATAATAAATGGCTAAGTGAAAGAGCGATTCTCGCACCCAAAAATATAGACGTCCACGAAATCAACAATATTGTTTTGACCAAGATTCGAGACCAGGCAGTCCTTTACAAGTCAGTCGACACAGTTTTGGAACCAAATGAAGCGGTTAATTATCCATCTGAATTTTTAAATTCCATAGATCTTTCAGGGTTTCCACCACACGTGCTGCAACTAAAAATAGGCGTACCAATAATACTTCTAAGAAATATCAACCCACCAAAGCTTTGCAATGGCACGCGACTTGCCGTAAAAAAAACAATGGAAAACCTAATAGAGGCCACAATCTTGACAGGGCCTTTTGAGGGTGAGGCTGTTCTTATTCCTCGCATTCCCATGATTCCAACGGATCTGCCTTTTCAATTTAAAAGATTGCAATTCCCAATTCGATTAGCATTTGCAATAACCATTAACAAAGCTCAAGGTCAATCATTAGAAAAATGTGGTATAGATCTTAATACTGATTGTTTTTCCCATGGACAATTGTACGTTGCATGTTCGAGGGTCGGTAAACCTGACAATCTATTTATATGCAGCGACAATTGGACAGCGAAGAATGTTGTATATTCGCAAGTTTTACGCAGTTAATTTGTATTGTATCTATCTATCTATCTATCTATATAAAAACGAGTTGTGTGTATGCATGTTTGTTTGTTTGTAAAAAGAGCGTTTGCATATGACGTCATTATTAGTACATACGGCTTTGTATATGCACAGACAATGGGAAAACCAATAATGTTGTATATTCGCAATTTTTACGTAGTTTGAAACACATATATAAATCTATCTATATTCACAGGTGGGACACAGGGACACAACTACAATGGCGCGTAACTAATATGGCGCGTAACAACTTACGCGCGCGGGGGGCTTGGGGGGGCGCAAAGCGCCCCACCAACTAGGTGTTGGGGTGGCGCGAAGCGCCACCCCAACAGCTAGTATATATATATATATATATATATATATATATATATATATATATATATATATATATATATATATATATATATATATATATATATATATATATATATATATATATATATATATATATATATATATTTGTTTTTAACTACGTAAAATTTGCGAATATACAACATTCTTCGCTGTCCCATTGTCTGTGCACATAAATAGATTGTCAGGTTTACCAATTCTTGAACATGCAACATATAATTGTCCATGGGAAAAACTATCCGCATTCAGATCTATACCTCACTATTCTAATGATTGCTCTTGAGCTTTGTTGATGGTGATTACTAATCGAATATTCTCTGTGTTCCCGTCGTCATTTGTATATCCCCCCTTTGCCCCCCCCCAGTGTCCCCGTTGCAGTTGTCTCCCTTTGTCCCGGTCGTCATTTATATTCCCTGTGTCCAGGTCGTCATTTGTGTCCCGGTGTCCCAGTTTGTAATTTCTCTTTGAGTGTCCCGGTCGTCATTTATATTCCCTGTGTCCCGGTGTCCCGGCCGTCATTTGTGTCCCGGTCTTTAATTTCTCTTCGAACAATCCCTGTGTCCCGGTCGTCATTTATATATCCCCCCTGTGCCTCCGGCGTCCCCGTTGTAGTTGTGTCCCTGTGTCCCGGTCGTCATTTATATACCCTGTGTCCTGGTTGTGATTTGTGTCCCGGTGTCCCAGTCTGTAATTTCTCTTTGAGTGTCCCGGTCGTCATTTATATTCCCTGTGTCCCGGTCGTCATTTGTGTCCCGGTCTGTAATTTCATCAGTTGACAAACATGACGTCAGTCGACAAACAACTTCATGACGACATACAGCTCAATCCTTGTAATGACGTCACTCGACAGACAGACAGACAGACAACTTATTTTTATATATGTAGATAAGTTTACAACTGAAACTAAGCCCCTCATTGCACTTCCTGGCTGAAGGGCCGTGAAACGGAAATCAGCACCGCCGGTTGGGACCACAAGGGTCTTGTGCCGTTTTACATGTAGGATTATAGAAAACCAGCGCATTACTGAAAACAGGAAAACCAAGTAAAAACATCTGTTTTATATAAAAAAAATGTCGATTTATTAGTTAAAAGTGAGTAAGTAGCCTGACAAAAACAAAATAATTTATAAAAATTTTCATGATCTAACACCAGCTGTGATAACTGTAACTTTCAGCATACAATTAAACTATCTTGAAAAACATAAGCTTAAAAATAAATACTTTTTTAATAACCGCGAAGTCAGTGAACAGCTATACAGAAATATTGGATTGATTTATCAGGTAACATTTAGGTCTCACCAGCTATAATACCAATAATTAGTGATAAACAATATTAGATTGTAAGAAATACGCTTTAGTATTACTCAAAATGAAGATCAAATAAGCCGTCAAATACGGTATATATTAATATGTACCGTAAATGGCCTACCGCAATCTTTTAAAGAGGCGATTGAGATAAAAAAAACATATAAATAGAAATTTGGCTATAAATAGAAACACGGGAGATATTTCCTTAAGCCCAATTTATAATAATTTAATATTAAAAGACTCTATGAATATTTTCGCCCAGTCTAATTTAAGACAACCTGTCCGCATATCTAATGAAAATCGAAATTGTAGACAGGCGAAATCTGTTGCAAGGCAAAGGATACTTGTTCAATCTAATTGGTAACTTCTCTTTCATTGATTTCAAGTTGGTTTTTGTTGTTTGATTCAGTGTCTTTTTTCCTCTCGTGCAGTTCACTTAAAAAGGTTAGATTTTGCTGCTGTTTCATATTTGTTTCTTTTTTTTATCTTTCTTTTTTTTAAGCACTGAGGACAACTTGGCGGAGGTCCTTGTCGAAATATTTGCTTGTTTTTCATATTTTGCTACTGGCTGATAAAATCCTCGTTTTTCACCTATTTGTTTTTTTTTCTCTTTTCATTTATTATTTCCTTTCTTTGTTTTCATACGTTTCTAGGCTCATTTTTTAAAGCACGTCCCGGGAAGGAAATCTATTCCAATATTTAAGAAAAGCGATTCATTTCTAAGTAATGAGTGTCTTTTCTATTTAGGTACAGGTCAGATAACTCCCTAAGGCGAATGTCAAAAATTAATATTACGGAAGCAAACAAACAAATTCCTTGCGACACGAGGGATTGAACCGCTGACCCATTGATCATGAGAACAACGCTTATCCACCACGCTGTCACAAGGTAGAAAAAAGAATTAAAGATATATATCTTGCTTTAAAAAAGAAATTTCATGGTTGCAGCAATAGCTGCAACCTAGTAAAGAAGGAACCACAGCCCATAGTAACCCATGGTTGAAAACACGTTGTTAAAAAAAAAAAAAAAAAAACGCCCAGTGACAAGAAATTTTGCTCTTTGAAATTTTTGATCTTTCTTTTTTTGAGCACTGAGGACGACTTGGCGGAGGTCCTTGACGAAACATTTGCTTGTTTTTCATATTTTGCTACTGGCTGATAAAATCCTCGTTTTTCACCTATTTGTTTTTTTTCTCTTTTCATATTTCCTTTCTTTGTTTTCATACGTTTCTAGGCTCATTTTTTAAAGTACGTCCCGGGAAGGAAATCTATTCCAATATTTAAGAAAAGCGATTCATTTCTAAGTAATGAGTGGCTTTTCTATTTAGGTACAGGTCAGATAACTCCCTAAGGCGAAAGGCGCGTTTCTGTTGATATAGCAAAATTTGCCACAAATATGTCTGGATATGTAAAGCTGTCCGCTTACTTAACCTTTTGTGTCGAAGCTACTCCCCTGGAGTAATTTTTTAATTGCTATTAAATTAAATTTTAAAAAACAAAGGAAGTCTATTTCAAAATTACAATGTCAAAAATTAATATGTCTTTCGATAATGCAACAAATTCCTTGCGACACGAGGGATTGAACCGCTGACCCATTGATCATGAGAACAACGCTTATCCAACAACGAAAACACGTTGTTAAAAAAAAAAAAAAACACCCAGTGACAAGAAATTTGCCGTCTTACACTAAATCAGGAATGGTAACTATTGTTTTGACTAATCTTAAAAGTAAAAGTTTATTGCGAAAAGAAATTTATGGTGACTTCGAAAAAGAGCGTGGAACCCATTGAAAATGGAACCAGATCGAAATAACAAGCGCACCATTGGAATTAGAATGGTCAAAAATCTATAGTAGGACAATTACAGTCCTCCACCTTGAACACCAAGGAGAATCACTTTTTTGCATTGGCAGCACTGATGTCTCCTTTTTTTTGACCCGGCTAGCGAATGACTAGAACGTCATAGAGAGATTTTTAATAGCTCATTTGAAAGGAAATTAACTTTTCTAGTACCTTTTTTAAGTGACCGAAAATATTGGAGGGCAATAGCCCCACTCCCTGAAAGCTTCCTCCCCCCAAAGCTATCCAATCTAAATTTTGAGATAGCCATTTTGTTCAAAATAGTTCGGAGGTCCACTCTCTATGGTTTTGGTGACGATATGACCCTCATTAGTCACTTGGGAAAGGACTGCACGCTGAATCAGTATCGGGCGTATCGGTATGGGCGTACTGGTAATGGCACGTGTCTCAAACAAATTTTTAATAGCTCATATAAAAGGTATAGCTCATATATATACATTTCACCATCAGCAAGTTCCGAATGACACTACAGACGTTACTTTTGGTGCCATGTCTCAAGCAAAAAAGCTGGGGCTAGGGGCCTACCAGAACTTTCTCATATCAAGTGAAAATGGCAGAGAAAACTAAAAAATGAGCCACATAGTAAAAAAGGTAAATATGTACTAAAGAAAACTGACCTGTTTCAGTGGATGCTTGAATTATGCAGGATTATCTTAGTTTTGACAACATTTTGGATAAACTAAATTTCAGTAGGGAGAGGGGAAAGTAGAGTCTGGGGAAAATTAAGCTCTGGGAGGGGAAGTTGCTACCTCTGCCCCATAGAAAATTACATTCTTGACCCCAACCCTTGCCACTTAGTGGTTGGAGAAGTGTAGGCATGCGGTTCGGGAGCTACTCAAAGTTGTATATTGAAAGAAGGATTACATATTATTATACTTACTTGTTCAAATTGTTTATTTGACATTCTTTCCATGTGCAAGATTGTGCATCAAAAGAAGAAGAAAGACAAATGAAAACAGTGCTGAATAACAATTCAGGTAATTCTTTCAAAATTTTTGAAATGAAAACAAACTTAGTTTATAATGCCATTTATCGTACCTGCACAAGAAATGATCTTTTTTTGAATTTTCGATTCATTTTTAAATAATGAGAGGCTTTTCTAAATAGGGACTATTCAAATAATTCCCTAAGCCTAAAGGCACATTTCTGTTGAGCTAACAAAATTTTCCACAAGCATATCGATATGCAAACCTATCCGCTCAGCTAGCCGTTTTTGTTGAACCTGCTCGCCTAGAGCTGCTTTCTTAAGGGCTAAAATTTAATTTTTTCAAACCAAGAAATAAAGATCTATTTCTTCTTTTGTTTTTACTTTCCACTCTGAACTTATTTTTTCCTTCAATTCTTGTATGGCTTCTTCGTTCAGCTCTTTAATAAGGGTCGAAGTGTCTTAACTCCCATATATTACAGGTTATTAGAAATTATATAAAATAACTAGCTGTTGGGGTGGCGCTTTGCGCCACCCCAACACCTAGTTGGTGGGGGCGCTTTGCCCCCCCCCAATCCCCCCCCGCGCGTAAGTCGTTACGCGAAATTGTAGTTGTGTCCCTGTATCCCACCTGTGAATATATATATATATATATATATATATATATATATATATATATATATATATATATATATATATATATATATATATATATATATATATATATATATATATATATATATATATATATATATATTTGTTTCTAACTACGTAAAATTTGCGAATATACAACATTCTTCGCTGTCCCATTGTCTGTGCATATAAATAGATTATCAGGTTTACCGATTCTTGAACATGCAACATATAATTGTCCATGGGAAAAACTATCCGCATTCAGATCTATACCTCACTATTCTAATGATTGCTCTTGAGCTTTGTTGATGGTGATTACTAATCGAATATTCTCTGTGTTCCCGTCGTCATTTGTATATCCCCCCTTTGCCCCCCCAGCGTCCCCGTTGCAGTTGTCTCCCTGTGTCCCGGTCGTCATTTATATTCCGTGTCCAGGTCGTCATTTGTGTCCCGGTGTCCCAGTTTGTAATTTCTCTTTGAGTGTCCCGGTCGTCATTTATATTCCCTGTGTCCCGGTCGTCATTTGTGTCCCGGTCTTTAATTTCTCTTCGAACAATCCCTGTGTCCCGGTCGTCATTTATATATCCCCCCTGTGCCTCCGGCGTCCCCGTTGTAGTTGTGTCCCTGTGTCCCGGTCGTCATTTATATACCCTGTGTTCTGGTTGTGATTTGTGTCCCGGTGTCCCAGTCTGTAATTTCTCTTTGAGTGTCCCGGTCGTCATTTATATTCCCTGTGTCCCGGTCGTCATTTGTGTCCCGGTCTGTAATTTCATCAGTTGACAAACATGACGTCAGTCGACAAACAACTTCATGACGACATACAGCTCAATCCTTATAATGACGTCACTCGACAGACAGACAGACAGACAGACAGACAACTTATTTTTATATATGTAGATAAGTTTACAACTGAAACTAAGCCCCTCATTGCACTTCCTGGCTGAAGGGCCGTGAAACGGAAATCAGCACCGCCGGTTGGGACTACAAGGGTCTTGTGCCGTTTTACATGTAGGATTATAGAAAACCAGCGCATTACTGAAAACAGGAAAACCAAGTAAAAACATCTGTTTTATATAAAAAAAATGTCGATTTATCAGTTAAAAGTGAGTAAGTAGCCTGACAAAAACAAAATAATTTATAAAAATTTTCATGATCTAACACCAGCTGTGATAACAGTAACTTTCAGCATACAATTAAACTATCTTGAAAAACATAAGCTTAAAAATAAATACTTTTTTAATAACCGCGAAGTCAGTGAACAGCATACAGAAATATTGGATTGATTTATCAGGTAACATTTAGGTCTCACCAGCTATAATACCAATAATTAGTGATAAACAATATTAGATTGTAAGAAATACGCTTTAGTATTACTCAAAATGAAGATCAAATAAGCCGTAATATGAACTCTGGAAGTCCAGTAATTTCTCTATATACAACAGAAAATTTCAAGTTACGGTGAAAATTTTAAAGTCAATCTGTAGTCCTAATGCTATCAAGAAGGTTTGACTTCGAACTTGTCAACAAACTGATCTTGACATGTCCTTTTCAGAACCAAAACGAGAGCCAATCATTGGACTAAACCATTATGCAGAAGTGTTACTAAATTAAACGAAAAAAAACACTATTAAGCATTAATCCTAAAATGCTTTATTTTTATACTGTAAAAATGTCCTTAATCGGATTGCCTTTACTGTACCAAAACTTAAAGATAGACTGTAAAGCACTAACTTTTTTTTTGTTTTAAGTTTCAATTTCGCTCTTTAATTCCCTCAAAAAACTGTCTGTATTTAAAAATTAATATTTGCCTGTTTTTAGCTTGAATTTAATGCAGAAGCAACACTGCAATATTCTTTTTTTTCAGGTTGGGTAGCCTACTCATATACGGAATGGTTTCTGTTCGTTTCAAGTTTTAATGTCGCTTTTTGCTTTGAGGTGAAAAACAATATTTAATTTCTAATTTGCCAAGAAATCTATGCTACACAAAATGGTGTTCACGATTTTTGAAGGTGGGCAACCTCGACAGTTAGGAAAGAGTAATTACTTTACTAAAGAAGATTTTTAAGTTTTCAAAACCTAAGCAAAATTTCGGTATGTGTAACTTATTTCACTAAAAATCCCCCCCCCCCTTCATCCTGATAAACATCATAAACCTTTAGACATAAATATGTGAATTAGCAATAAACAAGAAAAAGTTGAAATATAACCTGTCAACTAGAAGAATATCACAGAAAAAAAAAAGTGCAAGTAGGTTCTTAGTGCTATGATGTATATATATTTGTTATGTATGTAAATACATCACAAATAGTTTTATTCTGTATATTAAGTAGTAAAAAAAGGAAATAGTTCTAATAAATAAATATAACAATAAATAATCCTTCTTTGAAGATACAGCTTTGTGTGCTCCCAGAGCCATGTGCCAACTTTATTCCAACCCCTAAGTGACAAGGGGTTGGGGTCCAGGGCATAATTCGTTCCAAAGATAGTGCATGGAAATATTCACAAATTTTTTTTAAAAAATAGGGAATTAGCTGAAAAATAAACATATCTAAGGTACAGAACCATGATTGAAAAAAAAGAAAACGTGTTTAAGAAACTGAACCCTTGCCATCATTGTTACAGCAGTAGCCGCAACCTAGTAAAGAGCGAACCACATCCCAAAAGTTGAAAAACATGTTTTTAAAAAACTGCCATGTGAAAAAAACAGCCATCATACACTGAATCAGGAATGATAACTATTATTTTGGTTAATCTTAAAAGTAAAAATTTATTGTGAAATGAAATTTGTAGGAATTATGAAAAAGAGCATGAAACCCCTTAAAAATGGCGTCAGATCGAAACAAAAAGTGTATCATTGGAAGTAGCATGGTTGAAAACCCATAGAAGGACAATTACAGCCTTTTTTTTCTTTTCCATCAGGGATAGCAAATGACCAGAGCCTCATAGAGAGATGCACATCGGAGTATCGGTATACTCTGTTTTTTTTTTCAGCCATTTTCTAGGCTCGGGAAAGAATAAAACGGACCTTATACTAGGTAGTGGTGTCTACAGAGTCCCGTTTTCATGTAGAAAATTTTACGTTGGAAGGACCCATCAACAACTAGGGGAACGATTGCAAGAACACAAAATTTCATTAGATAACTCCCTGAGATTGGAAAATAAAATTACAACTTTGATTCAGCTCTGGCCCAGCATATATACGAAAATCCTGACCATTTAGTTCTTTTTGAAGAGGCAACTTTAATATATACCGTAAATGGCCTACCGCAATCTTTTAAAGAGGCAATTGAGATAAAAAAAACATATAAATAGAAATTTGGCTATAAATAGAGACACGGGAGATATTTCCTTAAGCCCAATTTATAATAATTTAATATTAAAAGACTCTATGAATATTTTCGCCCAGTCTAATTTAAGACAACCTGTCCGCATATCTAATGAAAACCGAAATTGTAGACAGGCGAAATCTGTTGCAAGGCAAAGGATACTTATTCAATCTAATTGGTAACTTCTCTTTCATTGATTTCAAGTTGGTTTTTGTTGTTTGATTCAGTGTCTTTTTTCCTCTCGTGCAGTTCACTTAAAAAGGTTAGATTTTGCTGCTGTTTCATATTTGTTTCTTTTTTTTTATCTTTCTTTTTTTTAAGCACTGAGGACAACTTGGCGGAGGTCCTTGTCGAAATATTTGCTTGTTTTTCATATTTTGCTACTGACTGATAAAATCCTCGTTTTTCACCTATTTGTTTTTTTTTCTCTTTTCATTTATTATTTCCTTTCTTTGTTTTCATACGTTTCTAGGCTCATTTTTTAAAGCACGTCCCGGGAAGGTAATCTATTCCAATATTTAAGAAAAGCGATTCATTTCTAAGTAATGAGTGTCTTTTCTATTTAGGTACAGGTCAGATAACTCCCTAAGGCGAATGTCAAAAATTAATATTTGGAACAAATTTAGGAACAAATGGAACAAATTCCTTGCGACACGAGGGATTGAACCGCTGACCCATTGATCATGAGAACAACGCTTATCCACCACGCTGTCACAAGGTAAAATAAAGAATTAAAGATATATATCTTGTTTTAAAAAAGAAATTTCATGGTTGCAGCAGTAGCTGCAACCTAGTAAAGAAGGAACCACAGCCCATAGTAACCCATGGTTGAAAACACGTTGTTAAAAAAAAAAAAAACACCCAGTGACAAGAAATTTGCCGTCTTACACTAAATCAGGAATGGTAACTATTGTTTTGACTAATCTTAAAAGTAAAAGTTTATTGCGAAAAGAAATTTATGGTGACTTCGAAAAAGAGCGTGAAACCCATTGAAAATGGAACCAGATCGAAATAACAAGCGCACCATTGGAATTAGAATGGTCAAAAATCTATAGTAGGACAATTACAGTCCTCCACCTTGAACACCAAGGAGAATCACTTTTTTGCATGGGCAGCACTGATGTCTCCTTTTTTTTGACCCGGCTAGCGAATGACTAGAACGTCATAGAGAGATTTTTAATAGCTCATTTGAAAGGAAATTAACTTTTCTAGTACCTTTTTTAAGTGACCGAAAATATTGGAGGGCAATAGCCCCACTCCCTGAAAGCTCCCTCCCCCCAAAGCTATCCAATCTAAATTTTGAGATAGCCATTTTGTTCAAAATGGTTCGGAGGTCCACTCTCTATGGTTTTGGTGACGATATGACCCTCATTAGTCACTTGGGAAAGGACCGCACGCTGAATCGGTATCGGGCGTATCGGTATGGGCGTATTGGTAATGGTACGTGTCTCAAACAAATTTTTAATAGCTCATATAAAAAGTATAGCTCATTTATATATAAATTTCACCACCAGCAAGTTCCAAATGACACTACAGACGTTACTTTTGGTGCCATGTCTCAAGCAAAAAAGCTGGGGCTAGGGGCCTACCAGAACTTTCTCATATCAAGTGAAAATGGCAGAGAAAACTAAAAAATGAGCCACATAGTAATAAAAAAGGTAAATATGTACTAAAGAAAACTGACCTGTTTCAGTGGATGCTTGAATTATGCAGGATTATCTTAGTTTTGACAACATTTTGGATAAACTAAATTTCAGTAGGGAGAGGGGAAAGTGGAGTCTGGGGAAAATTAAGCTCTGGGAGGGGAAGTTGCTACCTCTGCCCTATAGAAAATTACATTCTTGACCCCAACCCTTGCCACTTAGTGGTTGGAGAAGTGTAGGCATGCGGTTCGGGAACTACTCAAAGTTGTATATTGAAAGAAGGATTACATATTATTATACTTACTTGTTCAAATTGTTTATTTGACATTCTTTCCATGTGCAAGATTGTGCATCAAAAGAAGAAGAAAGACAAATGAAAACAGTGCTGAATAACAATTCAGGTAATTCTTTCAAAATTTTTGAAATGAAAACAAGCTTAGTTTATAATGCCATTTATCGTACCTGCACAAGAAATGATCTTTTTTTGAATTTTCGATTCATTTTTAAATAATGAGAGGCTTTTCTAAATAGGAACTATTCAAATAATTCCCTAAGCCTAAAGGCACATTTCTGTTGAGCTAACAAAAATTTTCCACAAGCATATCGATATGCAAACCTATCCGCTCAGCTAGCCGTTTTTGTCGAAGCTGCTCGCCTAGAGCTGCTTTCTTAAGGGCTAAAATTTAATTTTTTCAAACCAATAAATAAAGATCTATTTCTTCTTTTGTTTTTACTTTCCACTCTGAACTTATTTTTTCCTTCAATTCTTGTATGGCTTCTTCGTTCAGCTCTTTAATAAGGGTCGAAGTGTCTTAACTCCCATACATTACAGGTGATTAGAAATTATATAAAATAACTAGCTGTTGGGGTGGCGCTTTGCGCCCCCCCCAGCCCCCCCCCGCGCGTAAGTCGTTACGCGCCATTGTAGTTGTGTCCCTGTGTCCCACCTGTGAATATATATATATATATATATATATATATATATATATATGTATATATATATATATATATATATATATATATATATATATATATATATATATATATATATATATATACTAGCTGTTGGGGTGGCGCTTCGCGCCACCCCAACACCTAGTTGGTGGGGGCGCTTCGCGCCCCCCCAAGCCCCCCCGCGCGCGTAAGTCGTTACGCGCCATAATAGTTACGCGCCATTGTAGTTGTGTCCCTATGTCCCACCTGTGAATATAGATATATATATATATATATATATATATATATATATATATATATATATATATATATATATATATATATATATATATATATGGTTTTAACTACGTAAAACTTGCGAATATACAACATTCTTTGCTGTCCCATTGTCTTTGCATATAAATAGATTGTCAGGTTTACCGACTCTTGAACATGCAACATATAATGGTCCATGGGAAAACAATCTGTATTCAGATCTATACCTCATGATTCTAATGATTGCCCTTGAGCTTTGTTGATGGTGATTGCTAATCGACCATTCCCTGTCCCGGTGTCCCGGTCGTCATTTACATCCCCCTGTTTCCCCCGGTGTCCCCGTTGTAGTTGTGTCCCTGTGTCCCGGTCGTCATTTATATTCCCTGTGTCCCGGTCGTCATTTGTATCCCGGTGTCCCGGTCTGTATATACATTCGTTTTTTAGTTTTGTTTTTCTCCTTTATTTTTTTCCTTTTTTTTTCTTTTTTAGCTTATTTAGATTTTTAGATTTTTTAGTTTTTTTATTAGTTTTTAATTTTTTTTTCTTTTTAGTTTTTTTGTCCCGGTCGTCATTTATATCCCCCTGTTTCCCCCGGTGTCCCCGTTGTAGTTGTGTCCCTGTGTCCCGGTCGTCATTTATATTCCCTGTGTCCCGGTCGTCATTTGTATCCCGGTGTACCGGTCTGTATATACATTCGTTTTTTAGTTTTGTTTTTCTCCTTTATTTTTTTCCTTTTTTTTTCTTTTTTAGTTTATTTAGATTTTTAGATTTTTTAGTTTTTTTATTAGTTTTTAGTTTTTTTTCTTTTTAGTTTTTTTGTAGTTTTTACCTTCTTTTTAGTTTTGTTAATTTTTTTTTTTACTTATGTCCTGGTCGTCATTTATACTCCCTGTGTCCCGGTGCTTTGTTGATTGCTAATCGAACATTCCTTTTGTCCTGGTCGCTTTCTCTTTGAGTGTCGTCATTTATTTTTTTCTTTTTTAGTTCTTTTAGTTTTTACCTTTTTTAGTTTTTTTTAGTTTTTTAGATGAAATTTTTTTTTAGTTTTTTCCTTTTTTTCTTTTTAGTTTTTTATTGGTTTTTACCTTTATGTTAGCTTATTTTTCAGTTTTTTCCTTTTTTTTTATTTTTTTTTTATTTTTTATTTTTTTTAGTTTTTTACCTTTTTTAGTTTTTTTAGTTTTTTTAGTTTTTTTAGTTTTTTAGCTTTTTTACTTTTTTTATTAGTTTTTAGTTTTTTTGTAGTTTTTGCCTTTTTTTAGTTTTTTCAGTTTTTTTTTTAGTTTTTTATTGGTTTTTACCTTTATTTTAGCTTATTTTTCAGTTTTTTCCTTTTTTTTTAGTTTTTTTAGTTTTTTTAGTTTTTTAGATTTTTTATTTTTTTTATTAGTTTTTAGTTTTTTTTGTAGTTTTTGCCTTTTTTTTTAGTTTTTTTAGTTTTTTAGCTTTTTTATTAGTTTTTAGTTTTTTTTGTAGTTTTTGCCTTTTTTTAGTTTTTTTAGTTTTTTAGCTTTTTTATTTTTTTTATTAGTTTTTAGTTTTTTTTGTAGTTTTTGCCTTTTTTTAGTTTTTTCAGTTTTGACGTCACCTGATCCAGTTTTTTCAGGTGACGTCACCTGATCCACGATCCACAGATCCACAGACAACTTATTTTTATATATATAGATAGTTTTTTTTTTTTACTTATGTCCTGGTCGTCATTTATACTCCCTGTGTCCCGGTGCTTTGTTGATTGCTAATCGAACATTCCTTTTGTCCTGGTCGCTTTCTCTTTGAGTTTCGTCATTTATTTTTTTCTTTTTTAATTCTTTTAGTTTTTACCTTTTTTAGTTTTTTTTAGTTTTTTAGATGAAAATTTTTTTTAGTTTTTTCCTTTTTTTCTTTTTAGTTTTTTATTGGTTTTTACCTTTATTTTAGCTTATTTTTCAGTTTTTTCCTTTTTTTTAGTTTTTTTTTTTTTTATTTTTTTTAGTTTTTTACCTTTTTTTAGTTTTTTTAGTTTTTTTAGTTTTTTAGCTTTTTTACTTTTTTTATTAGTTTTTAGTTTTTTTTTGTAGTTTTTGCCTTTTTTTAGTTTTTTCAGTTTTTTTTTTAGTTTTTTATTGGTTTTTACCTTTATTTTAGCTTATTTTTCAGTTTTTTCCATTTTTTTTAGTTTTTTTTAGTTTTTAGTTTTTTTAGTTTTTTACCTTTTTTTAGTTTTTTTAGTTTTTTTAGTTTTTTAGCTTTTTTATTTTTTTTATTAGTTTTTAGTTTTTTTTGTAGTTTTTGCCTTTTTTTAGTTTTTTTAGTTTTTTAGCTTTTTTATTAGTTTTTAGTTTTTTTTGTAGTTTTTGCCTTTTTTTAGTTTTTTTAGTTTTTTAGCTTTTTTATTTTTTTATTAGTTTTTAGTTTTTTTTGTAGTTTTTGCCTTTTTTTAGTTTTTTCAGTTTTGACGTCACCTGATCCAGTTTTTTCAGGTGACGTCACCTGATCCATCCACAGACAGACAGACAACTAATTTTTATATATATAGATAGTTGTTTTTTTTTACTTATGTCCTGGTCGTCATTTATACTCCCTGTGTCCCGGTGCTTTGTTGATTGCTAAT
This sequence comes from Artemia franciscana, assembly GCF_032884065.1. Taxonomy (NCBI): domain Eukaryota; kingdom Metazoa; phylum Arthropoda; class Branchiopoda; order Anostraca; family Artemiidae; genus Artemia; species Artemia franciscana. The sequence goes on along the minus strand of NC_088879.1, from coordinate 13,758,885 downwards.
CGAACATTCCTTTTGTCCTGGTCGCTTTCTCTTTGAGTTTCGTCATTTATTTTTTTCTTTTTTAGTTCTTTTAATTTTTTACCTTTTTTTAGTTTTTTTAGTTTTTTTAGTTTTTTAGCTTTTTTATTTTTTTTATTAGTTTTTAGTTTTTTTTGTAGTTTTTGCCTTTTTTTAGTTTTTTTAGTTTTTTAGCTTTTTTATTAGTTTTTAGTTTTTTTTGTAGTTTTTGCCTTTTTTTAGTTTTTTTAGTTTTTTAGCTTTTTTATTTTTTTTATTAGTTTTTAGTTTTTTTTGTAGTTTTTGCCTTTTTTTAGTTTTTTCAGTTTTGACGTCACCTGATCCAGTTTTTTCAGGTGACGTCACCTGATCCATCCACAGACAGACAGACAACTTATTTTTATATATATAGATATGTTATTAACTACGTAAAATTTGCGAGTATACAACATTCTTCGCTGTCCCATTGTCTGTGCATATAAATAGATTGTCAGGTTTACCGATTCTTGAACATGCAACATATAATTGTCCATGGGAAAAACTATCCGCATTCAGATCTATACCTCACTATTCTAATGATTGCTCTTGAGCTTTGTTGATGGTGATTACTAATCGAATATTCTCTGTGTTCCCGTCGTCATTTGTATATCCCCCCTCTGCCCCCCCCCAGCGTCCCCGTTGCAGTTGTCTCCCTGTGTCCCGGTCGTCATTTATATTCCCTGTGTCCAGGTCGTCATTTGTGTCTGTATGGCTATGCTGTTTGACCTATGTAATTGGATGGAGGAGTAGGGTTATGGCCTCATTCAAGTACTGATCTATATTAATTACTAAAGTAGGAAAACAGTCTTCCTTTTTCCTTCTGACTTTCTTTTTTGTTTATATATATTATACAAGTATTTTTTTATGGTGTATGTTTATTTCTGTGTTTGTGCTGTTGCATTGGTGATTTCTTTCTTCATTATATTCTATAGCGAGTG